>NC_085002.1:32425784-32433284 GCF_963854185.1 Sardina pilchardus | reverse complement strand
CTGTGAACATAGAAGCAGTTAGATTTGTTTTGGCTCTCCTGTAAAGTTGGTGAAATGTCACTTACGCCCCTTTGCTTTTCAGCCCTCGATATTTGTGTAGCTGTAGTGGATATACTGTGATGTAGTAGTTAGCTGTAGTGGGAATACTGTGATCAACCCTAAATGTTTATTTGTATCCTTGCCTATTTTATATATAAAACGGTATACTGAGATGGGGATGTTTTTGGTAAACTGAGATGGTGGTGCTTTTTAAGTGGGTATACTGAGATGTGATGCTTTTTAAATGGGTTTACTGAGATGGTGTTGCTTTTTAAGTGGGTATACTGCTTAGTCCTGCGTATCACGTAGACTACACCACTGAGACTGTATGATGAAGGGTAGTGTGTGACTAAGTGTGTCTCCTGTAGGCGGAGTCTTCCAACGCTGAGTTGACCCTGCTGGTGAATAAGCTTCGCTCCGAGGAGGCCGGCCTCCGCGACTCACTGGCCAAGATGAGCAGCCTGAACGAGGGCCTGGCCCAGGACAAATCTGACCTCAACAGCATCGTCAATCAGGTGGGTGGGGGCTCACCAGGCTAGTGCACAGTGTACATGAATATTATACTCTGTCTCTCCCTCAAGGACGTGTGCACTTTGAGACACGAAGACAGACATGAACAGCTTGCTAGATACTAGATGGGTCAACTTCATGTCACTGCTAGATGAGTGAACTTCATATGAACATGTCAGTTGAAAATGTGGAAGTTTCATTATTTCAAGTCACATTCTGCAGATATATGGCTGGCATCAGTTTTACATGAATAGATAACAGTCGGCTGTGTGTAGCACTGAACTGGAGGAGTGTGTATGTAGTGTGTATGCAGTGAATGAAATTCAAACAGAAAAGCCTAAAAAGTAAGTCTTTAAGGGTGTTCACTTCCTCCCTGTCCACTCTGCCTTGCACTTCTCACACTTAGAACCTTGCACACACTTAGAACCCTGAGCGCAATCAGCTGAGGCTGACGGCAGGGATGACCTTCATGCAGGTATGTCTCTTACCATGCAAAATCAAAACATGGACACTTGGTTTGAGAGGGAGTATTCAGATGTCAGACAGTAAATGTTGTGTGTTTCTAAAAATAGAATGAAAGATGACCCATCCCATTGTCCAATATGACCAGCTGCTTTCCCTCTCCAGTAGAATTTTCCGTCATGGTAGCGCCCATATGTACAGCCAAGATTTAGAACCAGTACACGTCGGCCAGTATTGGCTGAGCGATCTCATGTCCAAACGTGTGATGGTGCTTCATTTGGCCTCAGCTGGAGGAGGAGAAGAGCCACCTGCTGTCCCAGAAGAGGGAGGCCGAGCAGGAGAAGCTGACCATCCGCGATGAGCTGGTCCGGCTGGAGCAGGACCGATTGGAGCTCGACACCGCCCGTCTGGCCCTCCACCAATCACTGCAGGAGGCGGAGCTGGCCAGGGTGGGCATGGAGACGGAGCTCCAGACTGTCAAAACTGAAAGAGCAAGACTGCAGGACAAAGTCATACAGGTGAGATATTGGGTCATCAGATGTGATGACCAACTTTGGATTTGAAAATGAAAATGTCATATTGATGTATATAGAATGTCTAATTTTACCCAATAAAAAATAAAGTTAAAGTCACCTCTCTGATGTTGTATGGTACCAGTAAAAGAAAGGGTGCATTTTAACATAGTCTATGAAGGTAAGAATAATGAAAATGGATTTAAAACTTGGAATGAAACAAATATCCCCTGGCTGCTCTGTTGTGCGTGTTGATGCTAGTTTTGGACGCTAACATGGGTGTGTTGTGTGTGTGTGTGTGTGGCGTGCAGCTGTGTGCGGAGGTGAGTGCCCTGGAGGCGGCGCTGGGCACGGCCCAGGGAGAGGGCGAGAGGCAGGGCGTGGCCCTGGAGGAGGTGGGCCGGGGCCGCGCCGAGCTGGCCAAGGAGAGGGCGGGACTGGTGGTCCAGCTGACCGCCTCCGAGAGAGAGAACGCCTCGCTGACCGAGGAGCTGACTGCGCTCAGGTCAGGCACAGATGAGACACACTTATCATGATCATTTTACCCTGTTGAAATACGCCACATTAGTATATACATATTTATGTGTGTGTGTGTGTGTGTGTGTGTGTGTGTGTGTGTGTGTGTGTGTGTGTGTGTGTACAGGACTGATAAAGAGGCTCTGGAGACCAGCCTGTTTGATGTGCAGCAGCAGTTCCTGCAGCTGGAGTCTCAGAAAGAGCAGCTGGAGGCCGAGACCCACAACCTGCGTCTGCGCCACGACACCAGCACAGGTGAGCTGCCCTCAGACGGACGCTCAGAGAGGACCGTGTACCTGAGCCCACGGGGGGAGAGATCGTATAGGTCATAGTTATGGGAATGAAGATCCATGAGTTTCACAAAATCATAAGGTTTATTGTCTCGTCATATTTCTGTCTGTTTTGTAAACATGTCTTTTTCATCAAGCACATATTATCTGCACCCTCCATTTCCGATGACCAGTATTAGAAGCACTGCTGTAGCTCAGTGGACGACTGGTTTGTTGCTGTGCCAGTTGTTGACTGTTGACGTGTGTGACTGTTGTTTGGGTGGGTGCAGTGGAGCTGAAGCGCATGCGGGCAGATAAAGACAACGTGCTGGGGCAGTGTGAGCGCGAGAGAGAGGCCTTCCTGCAGAACCTGGCCTCTGCACAGCACGAGCACCAGCAAGCCCTGCGCAGTGCCCTGGCCAACCACCAGGAGGAGGCAGAGAGACTCACTGCTGAAAAGGTGGGAGGAACTCGACTCGTCTCTCCCGTGTCTGATCGGGGAAATGATTTTCCTTTCGTTAGAAAGCTGTAGGAGAATGGTGTTTGACTTAAACATGTTTTTAAAAGATCACTTTACATTAGATTTAGCATGAAGTTACAGTATGGTTACACATGAGATATGGCAATGGAGTATGAGACGAGGTGGCCGAGTGGTTAAGGCGATGGACTGCTAATCCATTGTGCTCTGCACGCGTGGGTTCGAATCCCATCCTCGTCGATATTATGTATGAGTTAAATTCGCTAGATGGTAGCCTTGATAAACAGCACGTTAAGGTCCCTGTCACATCAGATGAAGTGAATAGCTATAATATACATGAATCATGCTCAGCCTCCATCTTGATTCAGGGATACTACAATGGAGTCTCTCTGGCAAAATATTAAATAATGACAAAATATTTCCCTACCTCATCTAACCCTTTGGATGCACTGAATTAGAGTGTATAGTTTAGATGAGCATAATGCAGAAACAGCAACGATATAATACAATGCAATATGATATTTGGATATAATGAATTAAAATGACATCATTTCCATTAAGAATCTTTGTAGCCAGTCTTTGTGTTGTAGTAATCTTGTATTCCTAATGCACATCACGCTGTTTAAATTGAATATACACACTGATTGAGAGACGAGCTCTCCTGACGCAGGCGCTCTGTTGTGGCGTGTGTCCTGTAGGAGGCGCTGCAGCGCTCCCTGGAGGCGGAGCGCGAGGTGGCGCTGCGGAAGACGCGGGAGGAGTGTGAGGAGCGGGTGCAGCGGGCGGAGCAGGAGAGGGAGGCGCTGCAGGAGGAGGTGCGCGCGGTGCAGCGCGACCGGGACCAGAGCCTGCTGCAGGCCGAGACCGAGAAACAGCAGGTGGGGGCAGGTGGACCGCACCGCACCACACTGATCTGAGAGCAGTTTACACTCACATCATGGCCACTCTATGGCACTGCTGCGTTTAGCTGTTAAATGTATATTTTCCCAACTATTAGCTGAGTCTTATACATTGATTTTGCGAAATATCTTCAACTATCTGGTTAATATGGTAGTTGATATGGTTTTGTGTCTTTTAACTCGTATAAAACACTTTTTTGCGGCTTATACTCAATGCAGCTAATACTCAAGAAATGACTGTAGTGTTCCGTTTCATGATGTGAAAACCGGTTGTGCTGGTTATATCAGTATGTTAGTTTGGCTACAGTTGCAGTGCACTTACACATGAAGCACGCATAGCAGAGGAGACGAGGTGGCCGAGTGGTTAAGGCGATGGACTGCTAATCCATTGTGCTCTGCACGCGTGGGTTCGAATCCCATCCTCGTCGATATTATGTATGAGTTCAATCAGACAGTTTTGCAGTAGCCCAATGCCATTTCCTCTCCTAACAGCGTGTGTGTGTGTGTGTGTGTGTGTGTGTGTGTGTGTGTGTGTGTGTGTGTGTGTGTGCGTGTGTGTGTTTACTCCCATTAGGCGCTGTCTCTGAAGGAGACGGAGAAGGCGGTGCTGTCGGAGCGCGTGTCCACTCTGCAGGCCGAGCTGGCCGTAGCCACCCTGGAGGTGGAGCGACTGAGTCGAGAGGCAGGCCACGCTAAAGAGATGGAGAGGGTACGTGCTGACGGAGGCTCAAGGACACATCCAGACCCTCAAGACCTTACTGTCACTAACTGATCTAGCTCAACTTATAGGTGGAGCCATTTAATTAACGTGAAATATTATATCTCAACTTCATGCCAGCAGAGATCAGTGTGAGCCTGTGATAGAGTTTTTGTTTCTGATGAAAGGAATGAGTCACTGGCCCAGGCCTTCTGATGTGGATTATTGTGGTGTTTTGGTCCCCACAGGCCACCGTAGCGGCTCTCAACACTGAGCTGGACGAGGTGCGTGCCCAGCTGGAGGAGACGGCCAGCTCGTACGGCCGAGAGCTGCGGAGACTCCAGGACAGCAGCGCTGACCAGCAGACCTGCACGGACACGGCCCTCAAGGAGGTGCGTCAACACACACTGCACCGCACTGCTAAAGGACTGCTAAAGTGCACACACAACCTGCCCCGTGCTCCAACAGCTCAAGTGCTTCATAGTGAATGATATTACAGAGCTGTAAAGGCATTTTGAACAACTAATGGCAGTTATTAAAGTTGGAATTCTAAATGCTTTATTATACTGTATTTTGGTTCAAATTATGTCTTTGTCGGAAAAGAATAAAGATGTACTTTTTGATTAAAACCTCTAACTAAAGATTTTATGATTCAACTGCATTTCAAAAGGTTCAGATGCATTTCGTTGTCTTTGTCCTTGTAGTCTGCACAGTGGCAATCCAGTTGACTCTACTGTAATGTAATGATAGCGTATTCACTGCTAGTGCTGATAGCTACAGTATGTCGGCAGCACATTGCTCTGTGTGTGACCCTCTGTTGTGGGCAGCTGGAGGAGTGTCGGGCGGCCCTGTCGGCCAGCGAGGAGAGCCGTGACGTGGTGCGGCGGGAGCTGCTGGAGCTGGAGCGGCGGCTGTGCCAGACGCGGGACGCGGGCGAGGGCCACCGGCGGGACACGGTGGAGCTGCGGCGCTCGCTGGGCGACGTGACGCGCGAGAGGGACACGCTCAGCCAGTCCAACGCCCAGCTCAGGGAGGCCCTGCGCTCCGCAGAGAGCGAGAGGATCAGGTAACCGTGTCCGCAGAACTCCAGAATTAGACACATACACGCACACACACACACACACACACACACACACACACACACACACACACACACACACACACACACACACACACACACACACACACACACACACACACACACACACACACACATTGCACAACACAGTTCCAAGAAAGTGTAAGGGTACAGGGCAGTGTGCTCTGCAGCACAGATAAGGAGAGACTAAAAATGCTTTGATCCATTCATGTTTTGCCCAGCGTAGAGAGCACTCAACTCCAGTATCAGATAACCTTGTACACTGACTGATAACCATGAACCATGAGTCAGGTTTGATGCATAGCCAATGGTTTACTTAGAAAAGAAATGGATTTAATCTGATAATCTGCCAATTACTGGATTTGTGTGCGCGTTGTGTGTGCACTGAATTATTCTTCCTTCCCCTTCTTTCTCCACCTCTCTTTATCGCCTTCTCTCTCTCTCCTTCTCTCTGTCTCTCTCTCTCTCTCTCTCTCTCTGTCTCTCTCTCTCTCTCTGTGTCCCTCCATCAGTGTGAAGCGGCAGTGTGAGGAGAAGGAGCAGAGGGTGAGTGTGCTGGAGGAGAGCCTGGCGTCTGCGCAGAAGGAGGTGTCAGATCTGCGCAGCTGTCTGCGCGAGGTGGAGCGCTCACGACTGGACGCCCGGCGAGAGCTGCAGGAGCTGCGCAGACAGGTCAGTCACACAGAGACCGGTCAGTCACATGGAGACAGGTCAGTCATGAGGAGACAGGTCAGTCACACGGAGACATGTCAATCACGAGGAGACAGGTCAGTTACATGGAGACAGGTCAGTCACATAGAGACAGGTCAGTTACATGGAGACCGGTCAGTCACATGGAGACCGGTCAGTTACATGGAGACCGATCAGTTACATGGAGACAGGTCAGTCACATGGAGACAGGTCAATCACACGGAGACAGGTCAGTTACATGGAGACAGGTCAGTTTCGAGGAGGGGGAGATGAAGAGAGACCTCAGGAGTAAGCACACACATGAGTAAAGAGAATGAAGGTTGTGAACAACGGCGTGAACATGAACATGCCTTGACCTCTGCGTCCACTGACCCCCATGTTAACGACTCGTCCTGGCCCTCCTCCATCAGGTGAAGGTGCTGGATGGGGAGCGGGAGCAGAGGAGCAGGGAGGTGGCCGAGCTCCAGACGCGCCTCTCTCTGGAGGAGCAGAGGGAGGAGGAGAGGGGCAGGGAGCTGTTCACTCTCAAGCAGAGAATCAGCGAGGCTGAGACCACCAAGACCACCATCAAGAAGGAGGTGAGGAGGAGGAGGAGGAGGAGGAGGAGGAGGAAGGGCCCTTCAGTGCTGGAAGTCTGGCCGTTGCTTCTCTTCAGAATTATCATTGACCATAGCAAAATTATTTATATAAAATTAATATTAGACACAGTATATGAAATATATGGAGTATTGTAGAATTATCATATGACTATGACGTGCTTAAACAACAGCTTCTACCCTTCAGCAATTAGACTTAACTCCAACTTTCAACTCTACTCTATTTATTTGATCCCGTCCTTCTATTAACCCCCCCCCCCCCAAAAAAAAATACCACCAACATTGTTGTGTGGCAATGAAAGTTTGTTTTCTTTTCTATTCTATTCTATTGTATTATTGATATAAAAATGTATATTAGACAGAGTATAGGAGCTGTATCATTACGTACGCTGTGAGTGTAATGGCTTGTTGTGGTGCTTGTGTGGCCCGTAGCTGAGCATGATGTGAGTGTAATGGCTTGTTGTGGTGCTTGTGTGGCCCGTAGCTGAGCCTGCTGTGAGTGTAATGGCTTGTTGTGGTGCTTGTGTGGCCCGTAGCTGAGCCTGCTGTGAGTGTAATGGCTTGTTGTGGTGCTTGTGTGGCCCGTAGCTGAGCATGATGTGAGTGTAATGGCTTGTTGTGGTGCTTGTGTGGCCCGTAGCTGAGCCTGCTGTGAGTGTAATGGCTTGTTGTGGTGCTTGTGTGGCCCGTAGCTGAGCGTGCTGCAGCGGCGGCTGGCGGACTCTGAGAGCGG
>NC_085002.1:32153284-32420784 GCF_963854185.1 Sardina pilchardus | reverse complement strand
GTCGTTCTGATAGTCGTCTCCTCTGTCTGGTCTCTGGCTCCCGCTCTTCCTACAGGTGGAGCGCGAGAAGCTGAAGTCGGAGGAGGGCAGCATGCGTCTGACCGCTGAGAAGGGACGCCTTGACCGCTCCCTGACCACCGCCGAGCAGGAGCTGCAGGACGCCCAGAGGCAGATCACTCTGGTGCAGGTGAACAGGCACACAGCGAACCAGACACACGCAGAAACAGACATCTGAACAAGTATACACAGACTTACACTCACACACACACACACACTCACACACTCACAGATGCTTATACTGTTAATAAACACACCCAAACAGTCACATTCACATATACAGGCATGCGTAGCCACATACAAACATGTCTAAACTAGACTAAAGCAAGACAAGACAAGACAATACAATGTATGAATGAATGAGAAGACATGATATGAGCAAGCCAAGCTCTGTGCTTCTGTGATTGAGCTGCTGGGTCACTGTGGAAGTGTGTGTGTGCGTGTGTGTGTGTGTGTTTCTGTCAACCCCCTCGGTGGATAGGGGGATTTTGTGGACGTGAGACAGAAGATAGCTTTGTGTCTGGTGAGTAATTAGCGTAGCTTGTGCCATAGCCCCCATAGCAGCGCTTAATAGCTCCCCTCTCGTAGCAGCTGACCAGTCCTGGACCCTGGCTAGCCGGTCCCTGGGTGAGGCAGCGCTGCTTTCTCTAGCTAAGCGCAGCGCTAGCGTCTGAAGGGTGAGTGCGCGCCGTGCGCGGCGGAGGGTGTTGTGCTCCAAGCTAAACAAAAGCAGCAGGACTGCTGGCTCCCTGGGTCGGCCACTCAGTGCTGCCAGCTCCGGGGCTCACTGCTGGAGACACATGTGCAGCTGGTTAGACGCCTAATGCCCAACAGTCCAGGACAATTGGCTCAATTGTTTATTCTTTTATTTGTGCAGCCAGAGAGCACTGATGTTTATTGTTGTGTCGTTGTTTTTTTTGCCATCCAACACATTTTAGACTTCAGAGGATAATGCCTCACACGTGATGTCTGTCGGCTGGGATGTGTGACGGGTGTTGTTTTCTCGAGCGAAAATGAATAAATGTTTCGCTGTGTTTACCGAGTTGATTACTGAGCTGATACCTCACTCTCTCAGATGCTGTGTGATGGGTGTGCATATTTCTATGAGAAGTGTGAGGGTATGAGAAAGTCTGGATGAAAGGTGTGAGATCATAGATTTGAGCGGTCGCGTATGGTGTGTGTATGAAATGTGTGTGTGTGTGTGTGTGGATGTGTCAGAGAGAGAGAGGGAGAGTGTGTAACAGATGAGTTTGTCAGGAATGTTGTTGTAATGTGTGTGTGCGTGTGTGTGCGTGCCCGGTGTCTTTGTAGGCACAGCTGGCAGACATGGAGCAGGCTCAGACCGTGAGCGAGAGCTCGGCGCGGCAGAGGGACGATGTCCAGCGGGAGATGGAGCGCCTGCGGCTGGCCCAGAGGGACGCCGAGCGCACGCTGGCCGCCAGGGAGAGGGCCCACCGCCAGCGCGTCAAGGGCCTGGAGGAGCAGGTGACCCCCCCCCCCCCCCCCCCACACAGCACACACTACACACGCCTAACCTCACTGCCAGCTCAACAGCACGGGTGATAGGGAACGGCCTTGGTATGCTCACAGCACCACACATCCCAACACAACACACCTGCAGCAGCACTGACTCTAAACATGGAGCACTGACTCTAAACACGCAGCACTGACTACACTCCTGCAGCACTGACGCTAAACACGCAGCACTGACTACACACTGGCCTCTTACTCCTTACTCTTACACAGGAGGATGGTCTGCCCGTACTAGACGCACTCCTGCTGGAACTCTTTTAACCCCCGCGCCCCCCGTGAGCCAAACATAGACTGTTCCAGCTGGTCAGGTCTGATATCTCCCTGTTTAATGTCAGGCTGAATCATTGGAAAGGTGGGTTGCATTATCCGTGTTAGCCAGTCGCTTGGAAACGCAGGTCAGGGGGAGGCTTTGGAATCTCTGTGGAGTAATGACATCATAGGTGCCAGACGAGGGGAACATTAAAAACTTTTATGGGGCCGAAGACGGCTCTCCCCGTTTGCGCTTTGGTGTGGTTTTTCAGGACATGTCAAACAAAGGCCCTTGATGTTAACAAGATGTTAAACAAGATGGCAAACAAGAAACCATAAAGAAGGGACAGATGAAAGGATGGAGCAGATGGGGGGAGCTTGTTGAAAGAGAAA
The DNA here is from genome assembly GCF_963854185.1 of Sardina pilchardus. Classification (NCBI taxonomy): domain Eukaryota; kingdom Metazoa; phylum Chordata; class Actinopteri; order Clupeiformes; family Clupeidae; genus Sardina; species Sardina pilchardus. The sequence goes on along the minus strand of NC_085002.1, from coordinate 32,418,552 downwards.
CAGCATTTGTTTATTCTCTCCTCTGCTCCCTTCGTCTCTTGCAGGTGTCCACTTTGAAGGAACAGCTGCAGCACGAAATCCGGCGCCGCCAGCCGCCATCTTTGACCCCCTTACCTGGAGGCATCTGAGAGAGGCTGTGTCCTGCAGGACACGGAGGATATAGCAGGTGCCTCTGAGCGCCAGCTGCAGGAACACTATCATACTTTAGGTTCTGACCCACTCATGGCTATAATGACCAAAACTAGCACCAGCAACTCAGACTGGACACAAACTATTCACCCTTTGGAAAGATTGTGTTTGTTGTACTCAGGCTGAGGATATGAACTTTTCCATGTATTCCTGAAATTGGAGCCATTGAACAATGTTACTGTGTGTTGAATAACTTTGTTGTCAAAACTTGAATTAAGGTAGATGAAGTGCAACAGGAATAGCAATGCACTGTGCACAAAATGACCACTGGATATTAGAACATAATCTTCGGTGTGTTTGATAAATATAGAAAATGCCACTACCATAGGACATATCAGTAATATTATATTGTGCACTATACTAACTCTGTAACGGGTCTTTCATGTTTACATCTTATCCAAATACTAACGACCATTCTCTAACATGAAATTAAATGACATTCCAGTTGGATTTCAAAGGGACTTGAAGAAGAAATGACCAATTAAACACTAGAGTTTGATATTTCACACTTTGTGTGTCTACTTCTGTTTGCATTAGAGAACTTCCTCAACAGCAGTGGAGACAACATACGTGACACAAAATTGTGGAAAAAAACCAAGAACCCATTTATTTATTTATTTTTATCTGAAGCAGTAGTACAGGAGCAGCAGGTCAGCTGCGTTCACCAAGCACAACTAAGTCTTCTCTACTATGCTGACACTTCAAGCACAACTAAGTCTTCTCTACTATGCTGACACTTCAAGTCTGATGGTTGGAGCTTGTAGCCAAGGTGGTGAGATAACACACAGAGAAAGCACTGATCGATGGCAAGTCAAAAACGGGGTAAGAATGCTTTATGGAGCCCCACCGGCTGGGGTCTATGCACAGTGGCCATGATTGACTGGATGGTCATTACTGGCACTCTGCTTTCCATCACAAATACAGTACAAAAGTAAAAGATCGCACAAAAAAACACATAGAATACATGATACAATAAAGGCAAAAACAAATCACACAAACACACAAACATCAATTCTGACATCAGACATCCTTAAGCTGGTTCTGTGCATTGCAAGGACATATATGCTGCCTGTCCTAGAACCAGTGTAGTTCATAGCACCAGTGACATTGTACAGTCATCAGTATTGGAGTACAAAGGTAAATACAAGTGTTTGGATAAATGCAGATTTGTTCATAGATGAATATTCTGGAAGTCCATTTCACACACGTACATACAACATATGTGTTTGCATATTATACATACTTAAAGTGTGTGGTGGATGGGGAGGGGGTTCGAGTAGTAGTAATACTGAAGTCAAACTCTGGAGTAAAAGGATGGTGACCACGGTGGAAGGGTCCAGGTGATTAAGCAGTATTAGGGCTGGTCTCTCTGTGCAGACCTGGACCATGACATGCAGTCAGAGGAAACAGAAAGAAACAGATGTCAGGAAGACCGCAGTACACGCGGTGTCCACTAAAGTAGCTACAGTCAGATACATCAGATTGCCATTACCATGTGATGATAAAATAAGAATTGACCAGATTTTGATACGCTGCCAAGCTGACTCATCCATATTTGTCTATGTTCCCACATGGAATTAGTTTGAGTTGCTCCCATGCTGTTTCTCACTTCCCCCCAGTGGGAATTCTAAGCCATGTTTCCACTTCCTGCACACTAATTACAACATTTCATATTTTACGTGTTGACATGTCCAAAACCCTGGGTTTTTAAAGTGCCTTATTTGCATTTTTGAGGCATCTGGCAATGACTTTCTGGGTTTATTTGACATTCGCTAGTTTTCAATTGAGATTTTGTTGGGGATTAAAGACTAGCAGATGTTATGTCAGTAGAGTGTTCATAAGGGTATCACTAGTCTCAGCCTGTGCTGTTACCATGAACCTCAGCAGCTTCACCCCCTTGGCCTCTGTATCCGTATGCCTTTCCCACATCAAATGCACTGCCTTGTGCCTTGGAAAAAAGATTTGCCTATGTTGTGTTTATGTGGTATATCAGGTGAGGTTTGTTACAAAATACAAAATACAGAAAATATATGCATTTCATATTTCATATAAAATGGCTCATTATATTGTCAACTGAACTAGTTCCATGTCTACAACAATGTAATGTAATTGTAAAGATACAGAGGGAAGACTCCTGGCCTATGCACTATTATTTTGCCACATTGTCACATTACTGCCCTGTTTTGAGTGTGAAAAATACAATCAGAGTCTCTACCGTGTGCAGTGTGCTTAAACGTGACATGGCGCTCACCTCACACGCTCAACAGCCTCCACAGCTCTTGCCACAGCTGCCGCCCATAGAGCCACAGTGGCCACTCAGTGCCGCCACGCCACACCGCGAGAACTGGTCCCGGCACAGGTCAGCTGGACAGGACACGGAGGGCAGAGGAGACCAGGGATGAGACCATGGGAGGGTTTTTGTTCCTCAATGCATTATCAACTGTATAACAGTGCAATGTGTGCTGTGATGGTCTCTGGTTTCACATGCACCACCAAAGTTACTGTCAAAATGTCAAACTGACAGATGAAGCCAAATTACCTTTGAGAAGCTCTTCATGAGCACAGACAGTCCTCACGCAGATCTCCTTGTTTATCACATACACTCTACGCAGGCTGGGGATAGAAGAGAGGTACAAAGAGATTCACTCCCATTCATGGCAGACAAGTAAAACACGTACAATTATCAAGACAACAATTCCTATTGGTGGGTTTAACATCCAGTGACTTCAGACACACAACATACCAAAGATACCACCGCAGGACCCACTGTGAGATAAACAAAGACTTCATGCATCCAAACAATTGGTACACGTTTTAAACCACAAACCTTACCCCATTCAATGGGTCTATGAGTGAAGACAATGTAAGAGAGATATGTAGTGCGTTCACCTGTAGAAGCAGAGGCTGTTGAGGCATTGCTTGCATGGCTGATGGACAGAGTACAGCCTGGTGCATGGGTACTGCTCCTCACGGCAATCTGCAAGCCAGGCGAGCACATGGCTCACATTAACACGCACGTCATGACACACTCATCACGGGGACACAAGAACTCCTACATAGATGTATTTGGACTTCATTACGCCCAACCAATAACTGAAGGTATTTCAGGATGTGAAACCTTCATATATTGTGATATACTGTTTAATGTATGCATTTGGTTGAAAAGCGGAGCTTTTTTCCACTGGCAACATTGAGAGTTGATCCCTTTTCTCTTACCCAGAGGGCCTGGTTCTGTTGGCTCAGTCAAATCCCCTGGAAAACATATTAAACCATAATAATCATGGAAACAAGGGAAACTCTCACAATCAGCATGGCTTCAGAGAACATGGTGAATTTGGCCTTGTAAGCAAAATGGCATAAAATTTCTCTCTTGTAAACTCAGAATTGTTGATAACAGATTAACTGCAAACAAACAAAAAGCAAAACTTTTCTCCAACATAAACATAAACAGGAAGTGTGAGGGTTTGGGAGCTGGAATGAGCAGTTCCTGAGGGAATCTGTACACAGTACACAGAAGTGACAAATGAGTGGCCCAGGAGGTCATGTGGAAAGAAGGACCATCCTGAGAGGGTGGTCAGAGGTTCATGGGGATGAAAACTGGGACATGACTGACACTGAGACATAGCAGTACAGTAAGGTCACACTTCTGGGTGAATAGAGGTGGACATGTTTTGAGAGTGAAGGACACAAGTGGTGTAAGGAACTTAAAGTGAAGAGAAGAGGGTCACCAGAGCATGTGAAAACAGCTGACTGACCACAGTGAGGGCACAGAGGGTGGAGGCCTGTGTAGAATGAGAGGAGACTCACCAGATTGTCCAGGCACAACAGCAGGCTGCAGGAGAATCTGTTGCTGAGGAGAGGCTTCCAACACTGGGTTGTCCCCTGAAGGTTCACCAGAGTGGAAACATTAAGCCAGGGATGTACAGGGACAGGAAGAAATAGTATTATAGTCAAACTAAGATGCCGTTCTGTTTTAGTGCAACAGCTGTTCTCAGGATTCTTAAAAATCCCAGAGAGACAACGCTGACATTTAGAGAAACTGTATAGTGCATAAACACCCTCCTTCAGCACCATAAAACATGAATCATATAGAGAGATAAACGTACCATAACTGTAGTCATCTTCTTTCAAGAGCAGGAGGAAAAACAAACACAAGTTTAATCTTGTTTCACCAATATATGGTGTTGTGTGTGTGTGTGTGTGTGTGTGTGTGTGTGTGTGTGTGTGTGTGTGTGTGTGTGTGTGTGTGTGTGTGTGTGTGTGTGTGTGTGTGTGTGTGTGTGTGTGTGTGTGTGTGTGTGTGTGTGTGTGTTTTAAAAACAGTCATTGGCATTGTGGCATTGGTGGGTTAGAAGAACTGGAAACACATATGTATGACTCAGAACACACAGCTCCATCCAGTTTCATCAGAACTTGCTCCTCTGCCTTCATTTCACTCAAGCAAGACGTACAGTTGAGAATGCAGTGGAAGTGGCACTGATGTGAACACACTCACCCAGAGGAAAGTAGTCCGGACCTTCCTGAGCTTGGACAAACTGAGCAACTACAAGGACTGTTGAGATAAAGGAAAACAAGGATCTGACAAAAAGCCAGACAGACACAGGGATATTTACAATACAAATGAGGGCCTGTAAATGCCAGGAAAGGTAGTGCGTGTGTGCTTTTTCAGCACCCATCATGACTCACCAGGTATGGCAAGCAGGAGGCAGTTCACTTTCATGGTTGCTCACAATGAAGAGGTAGCTAAACTGTGTGTCAACAGAGAAAGAGTGAAAGCACCAGAGAGAGAGAGAGAGAGAGACACAGACAGAGGGAGAGAGAGAGAGAGAGTGTGTTCAATTCTAATTTTCTGAGGGCTGTGATATTTTAATTAGAGGTGTAATTCAGACTACCCAAACTGTGACCACTAATGATGACAGTAAATCTGCCTCTCTCTTTTCCCCTAAACTCCACCACTCCCCCTCCTCTCCTCTCCTCTCCTCTCCTCTCCTCTCCTCCCACCGCTCCAATTCACTCCTTCTCTGCCCTCCACTGGCCCCAGAGAGTCAGGGGAAAATCCTGACAGCAAGAATGTGGCACGTCTGTCGTTTTTTAACAATCCCTCTGTTTTCCTCCTCTTCTCCAGTCCACTGTGAAACGCTCTGCCACTCCACAGCAGACAGAGCATGAGCTACATTCCGAGACTAGAACCAACACTGTTCACCCCCTCCCCCTTCGTCCTTTTTCTCAGCAGAATTCTCTCTGTAAGTCGCGCTCACACACACACACACACACACACACACACACACACACACACACACACACACACACACACACACACACACACACACACACACACACAGACACACACATGTACACATTCACTCACTCACTCACATACTCTGTCAAACACACACGCTCACACACAGACACAGACACAGACATAGACAGACACACACACACACACACACACACACAAAGTCCCCAGCTCCTCTCACTTTCCCTTGTGCTGTCATTTACAGTTGATCTCCCGTCCTCGCTCTCCTCTTCCCCCTCTTCCTCTCTCACACATTTCTCAGAATCCCCCCGCCCCACTCGAATTTCTGCTCTCAGTGCAGCGGTGGTCAGGTTGAGTGAGTACAGTACTCCGGCGTGCCAAAGAGGAAACAATGGATGGCAAAGGAAAAAGAAAAACGAGAAAGAGAGATTCATCCCCCAGCTGTCCTCCTCCTCTAACCTCCGAACAGCTTATCCACCGCCGCAATTTATTTGAATGTCATAAAACTACAGTACGGCGAAATGATTCCGCCTAATCAAGTCCGAAATGATGTGTGTGCACTGCAGCCAGGAGCCCCATGAGAGGGATGCCTGTGTAGGAGAGCCATTGGGGCGATGTGGATGTACAGTATGGTATTGAGCAGCATGATATCTGCATGTGCCTGTGTCACCAGGATTATAAGTATGTGTGAGTGAGCTTAGACATTCCTCTAGTGCATCACAGTGGCTATCGGAAACCATATGTTTTCACAGCACACATCTGGGAACTATTAACCCCCCTTCTCTCTCTCTCGCTCTCTCTCTCCCTCTAAACCCTCCAAACCCCCATTCTGTGTCTGCCTCAGACTTCCTTGACCCCTCCCCCAGAGCCTGCCTGGGGACCTGGGCACTCAGCCACCATGAAAGTGGAGAACCCCAGTTCTCTCTTCCCTTGCAGAACCCTTTCTCTCCTCCTCCAATCACTCTGTAGCATTCTAGCGAGAGCAAAGTTGAACTGAAAATAATCATATGTGAACTCCCAATCTCTCCATCTTGTGCCTCGCAATGGCTCTCCCTCAGCCTCTAATAATTTCACTCTAGTTCCAATCATTCCATGCCCCCATCCCCCTTCCAACCTCAAGCTTCTGAAACCCCTACATGTATTTATGTTGGCCACCTCTGTCCATTGCAGGCTATTGTCATTGCCCCCCGGCTCTAATCCCACCCCCTGAAGTGTAACAACAGCCCCCTCTCCATCCTGTAGGGGTGAAAAACGCACAGAGAACCTCACATCAACTCTAAAACGCAGCGATGACCTCTATTAAAAGGCTGGCGCTGATGTGACATTAGAAAGTCAGTTTAAATAGGCGAAATGTACTCGCCTGCTGCTGGATAGAATTATACATTTTCCCGAATTAATAGCCTACACTTTCTCTCCAGGTAAGACTCATTAGGAACTAACGCTAGAGCAAGACAGACCGCGAAAAGTGAATTATTGTCAACATGTTGAATAATAATGCAATGATATGACACCTTGCACTGAATGCATGCATTAGGCTACTACATCAATGACAATATAATAGCCTACACAATGTATGCTTCTTTAATTGTATTTCCAAACCTAAAATCTCATTTGACACTTCAACGCAAAGGGGGGCAAAGTTGTTTTCCTTTGCTGTAATGCATGCATTAACTTGTAGAGTCCTTACCTCTGGTTAACTCTGAAGCGGTCCTCAACTCCGCGCTGCTCTGATGCACCGTCTGACCGAGCGCCACATCCTACTGCCCCACCTACAGGCTCCCCCTCCCGCCCAAAGGCAACGGGGCCTAACGCCAATCAAACACACAGCTCAATATCACACTTTCTCTAACAAGAATCAGACCGAGGCATGGCCATTAAATAAAACATTCATATATATGAACTGTTACTGTGCAAACTCTCTAGTTATTTCCTCTCACGTGTCACTAGGTTCGATCCACTGCAAATAGCCTAGGCTATAGCTGAATTTGTCAAACTTTTATGTAGATGTGCGTCACTACAAAGGTTGGTCACGCCGTTCCTCGTCCCATATGGTGTGTCTGGGGGTGCAAGATCACCTACTGTGAACCATTTGTTGAGTCCATAGGGGTTGAGTGTGTTTGCCCCATGAAGGTTCACGAGCAATGGAAATGGCTGGTGTGCTTTGATTTATCTGGGCCACATGTCCCATTGAGCGGTAGCCTACATCACTGCGCCTGTCAATAATCATCATGTGGCGCACTGAAGCTTCTCTAAAACTTCATAAATCGTTAGGCTTACTTGATAACTGCGCTATTGCCCATATAAAAGTTTATAATGTCCATTTCCAAATGACATATTTGATCACTACACACCTCGCCGTCTTCTCAAATAAAAAAATAAAATAATAATTTGCAGTAAAGGTTCAATGAGTGGAAACTGTGGAACAGTCATTCCGTGTTTAGGCTTTCTGTTCTGAAATGACAGAAACGGTCCGTCTCTCAACTTCATTTTGAGGAAACTTTCCCAACTACAAGGCAAGTAGTTAACCAGCCCAGGCACTCGGTGAGGAGCTCGGGAGGCGTTGTAGGGAACTCTAGCGGTGGATTGCGAACATTGCAGTTGTGCACAACAGATACAAAGGAAGATCGAGGTACTTTGATAAATATGAACTTTATTTACTGAAAATATGGAGTATTGGATATGAAGATTGATCAAAACTATTGTCCGCCGTTCAACACCCTGTGTATTTATGGTCATAAATTACTTCTGATCATTAACAAAAATATAATTACAACATCAGATATATAATCTCTGTATAAGCAGCTGAAATAGCTCCAGAGATGTGCAAGGTTACTATCAATTACACATAAAGCCAGTCTGCTGTTTAGGTGGAAGAACATGAAATCTGGTGGAATCTGTATATGGTTAACCATCTCACTCTGAACAGACTCATGCACACACACATTCCAGATCTACAACAGGCTATACAAACTAGGAATGCAGAATACTACTTCAGCCTGTCATCTTTTTTTATTAGGCACTCACACACATTTTCTTCACTCTTTCCTGTGTTTGCTCTCTCTCTCGCTCACACATACACATTCACCCACACACTTACTTTCTCTCTCTCACACTCACTCACACACACACACACACACACACACACACACACACACACACACACACACACACACACACACACACACACACACACACACACACACACACACACACACACACACACACACACACACACACACACACACACACACAAAGAGCCATCCTTGTGCGTAAAAAGCTCTGATTCCTCTTAGCTCTAGGGTCACTTGCGTTGGAGTGTAACTCTGAGAGGGCTGTGTAGTGAGCGGTCTGTAAGGGTCTCTCCGAGGTTTGTGATTACTGTACTGTACATTACGGGAGGGGACGGTTGTGAGGGTACAGGTGTGGCAAAGAAAGTCTTCATGCAGTGGCTGACTTCTTCTCCTTGTATGTGGCCATCATTTTCTTGATCTCTGCGATGGCTTTCCCTGGATTCAGCCCCTGAGACAAAGCAAAGGGTAGTGAGCACAATTTCTTACAGGCAGTCTGAACCTGTGAACAGGGTTTTCATTTAGAAATGTAATCAGAGTTATAATAAAAGAGCTGTACAAACAAATTAATAAGGAATAAAATCATAACAATTTGAAGTAGAACACATATTTTCCATTATAGCCCAAATGGCTTTGGGCTTGGCCAATAGGAAATGTGGGCAAATAAATAGTCCATAGGAGTAAGGTTGGGCCAGTCTAATAACTGTAGAAGTACATGTTGCTAGTGTGCTGTGTCTGTGTGTGAGTGGTCTGATGTAGGGCTGATGCATACCTTGGGGCAGGTCTTAGTGCAGTTCATGATGGTGTGACAGCGGTACAAAGAGAATGGGTCCTGCAGCTTAGCCAGACGCTCCTCTGTGAACTCATCCCGAGAGTCGATCATCCAGCGGTACGCCTGATCAACACAAAGGGACAAGGTCACACAGCCTGCCCTTTGGACCGTCTGTTCATACACTGACTCAGCACTGTCAAACTTCACTGTCATCAACAATCTTGACACACACACACACACACACACACACACACACACACAAATATATCTGAGAAGGACAGGCACCTGCATAAGAACAGCGGGTCCCAGGTATTTGTCTCCATTCCACCAGTAGCTGGGACAGCTGGTGCTGCAGCATGCGCACAGGATACACTCATAGAGCCCATCCTACAGAGACACACACACACACACAAGGAAAGTTCCATTAAAAGTTCTGTGAAAGACAGCAGACGCACATCAATAGAATATATACACTACTCACAAAAAGTTAGGCGTATCTGGCTTTCAGGTGAAATTTATGAAAAATGTAAAAAGTTCAAGCTACAGTGGCATTATTAAGGCCAACAAATTCCACCCGGCAGCCGAATATCCCTGACTTTTTATGAGTAGTGTAGATCATGAATAGCGGTTATGTCTACCAGTTTCTGACGATCCTCTACTGTCTGCAGATACTGCTCCTTGCCTTCCCGAGACTCGTCCTTCTTCTTCAGGTAGGGCTCGATGGACTTGTACTGGGCGTAGAAGTTGCTCATATCCTGGACAGACACACAGGAGTCAGAGGCATGCTCTGGCAGCGTACAGCGATCACATCACTCCTTCACCAGTAATTTAACTCTGAGGTTTTTGATACTCACAGGAACCAAGTCTTTGACAACATACATATGAGGCAGGGGGTAGATCTTGGAGACTTTGCTGGTGTTTGTGTCGATCTTGTTTAGACAGGCTAGAGTGTTGCCTCCGTTGATGTTCATCGCACATGATCCACAGATACCTGCACAGGGTCAGACAGCAGAGTGAGTGACAGGACCATGGGGATTCACAGGGAGGCTTTCTCAAGGAAACAGGAAGAGAGCAGGGTGTTTCTGTGAAACACTAATAATTAGACAAATAGTCTGGGAGAGCAAGTCAGTAACACACAGGAAGAGCCGCTCCTGAAAGGAAAAAGCTTGCCATAACATCTGGGCTCCTCCGGAGAGCAGCTGCTTGTTCTCCAGCAGCCATGTTGTTTGAGTAGTGATGACTCATAGTTCATGCTTTCCGCCTTCCCCTTCCCCTGTCTTCCTCTGGGTTACTACAGCCTCCCGCCAGTACACTCTTAAGGATTTTTTTATGGCTTTGCTTCTTTACCCTATTTCACCTACGATGTGGCAACTTGTGAAACCAGCTTTTCAGCCACCTCCATAAGAAGCAGCAGTGTGTACAATATGTCACGCATAAAATACAAACACTATCCCAGACAACTCAATTTCTCCACACAACTCTGCTGCTCTGCTCTGGTCATCTCCTCACCCTCTCTGCAGGACCGTCTGAAGGTCAGCGTGGGGTCCATCTCGTTCTTGATCTTGATCAGGGCGTCCAGCACCATGGGGCCACATCTGCGGAACAAGAGCAACACAAAGAAATCACTATCTCGTTTTCCATGTTACACGCTGTGTTACAAACTTGGTGTGTCCCTGATGAGCTCCCCTGCCTTGACAAGAGTGTGGAAAGCTTTTATATCAAGCTTTACAATGGACTCCCTCCAGTGGACACATGGGTTTCATTTAAATATCGCAGAGTTTTATTGCTGATAATCATGATTTAGTCCTTAAAAGGGACACGCCAACTTTTTGGGGAATTAACTTCTTTGTTTTCTACCACTGAGTAGGAAACACACTGTGAGCTTGCAATATCCCAGTCTGATACCATTACCCTAGCTTAGCATAAATCACTGGAAGTGGGTCACACCAGTTGGCCTGGTCTAACTCTGGGGTAGACCGCTTATAAATAAGCTTATTTCCCAAAAAGCTGCCATGTTTCTTGAAATGTTCCTGAAGATAGACAAGACGAATGGAAGCACATCTCCAGCCCCAGCTCTGTTCTTACAGCACATTTACTCTGCCAATACACATGATATCCACAGGGGGAGGATATGGCATTGGGGGAAGTTGCTAGCCTGGATGCCAGACCGAAGTTTAGCCCCGCCTCCATTCTTTTTCTGCAGGGAACTTCGGTCTGGCACTGCTCCGTTCAGCTGCTACTATTCGAGATACACTTCGGCTCGGATCAATCACATTTCACAGGGCGGGCTTTACGTGATGATTGACATATGAACAGCAGTGACGTTCACGGCTGCATGCGTCCTCGTTCAACGAGTTGGCTGTGTGACCATGTTCGCTTAGGTTGATTTTGATTGCAACAGAAACGCTATGGCTATGAATGCATAATTTGTGAATGCAGTTTGGCCTTTCGTTTATCTTAGCTATTGAAACGGAGGTTTTATCACGGATTCGCACAACTATTTCTGAACACTTAGACCAACGAGGATATGTGGGAAAACTTCAGTTTCACTTTCACCCAGTTAAAACAGCATGTTTGGGTGATGTTGTTCCCGTTTGTTTAAAAATGTCTGTTTGCTCGTTGGGTTAACGACACACTTCCCCAGCTGTTCATTGCATACAGTTTGAAGGAATTATTTTTAAAAACGAAGGAGGATGTTTTCCATAGCCTACCCTGCTACATATTTCTGTCTTAGATTTCGCAGATACTGACAGCCAATAACTTGTTCTGTTTGGTTTGGTCTATCCAATGAGTGCAGAGCTATCCCCCCCGCACTGTATCGGTTGAATCACGCCCCATAATCGCAGCTGAATGGAGCAGTTTCAGACTCATATTCTGATAAGAATTGAGTATGACGTCGTCAGGCTAGGAAGTTGCTAGTGCAGTTGAGCAACAGCAGCCACACAAACTGAGACAGCTGAAGTATCCGGCCTTCCCTGACCTCTTGTTGACCAGCAGCTAGGGTTACATGTGCAATACCCACGAGCCATTTTGTGACGGGAGCAGCCAGGGTTTTTGCTAGAGGCTTGGCAGTATACGGGCGAAGACTGGTAGAGCGAAGTCAGGTCAAGTGGCCTGATTACAACTGTGTGCCCAGTGACATGGCATCAAGCTCTTAAAACCTCTCCCCTGATCCCTCTGACATCACTCACGGGAACATCCTCTTCCCCTGGCCAGTTTAAGCTGTCCTCTACCTTAACATGTAGGAGTCTGACCCTTTTTTTGAGTGAAACAAGGGCAAATGATCAATGACTGGGAATTTCTGACACTACTGTACCATGCTTTGAGCTTCTTGATGAGATTCTCTGAGAGAAATGAGCCATGTCACAAACAAAATGACTCACTATCCCCTAGTCTTCCAAAATATAACTGTTGGATTCGTAAACAGGGCTTGATTTATCAAAGCCACAATATTGAGTGAAGCTGGTAACAATGTCTGAACGCTCTCTCCTACCTATTCTGCATTCTGAATCTGAATTCACATTTATCTCTCCCACAGAACTATCCATATCCTGTTTCTTTTCAGATGTGAAATATAGTTGGACTGCTAAACCCTCGGAGCCCCCTGTCATACTGACAAAGCCTTTATCAGACAGGCTGGCTGCAGTAGTTGTGAGGCGTACAGCTGAGTCGTGCTCCACTGTGAGCCACACTCAGCAGTGCCATTCTGGGGTGTACTCACTGGTTCAGGTCAATCTCATAGGTCTGCATGCGGGGCTTGTCTCCGGCCGTATCAGGGTCCCAGCGGTACACCTGGAACTTCTTGATCCTGGGTTGGGCTGCGGGGGCAGCAGCTGTCTGCGCATAGCGCATCGCCTTGAAAGGAGAGGAGACAAGACGACCACTGTTAATACCCAGACGGGTGGGAAGGAAATACTGACAGGTATTAATTCTGAGATGTAATTCTGATAATATAGGGCAATAACCTATTCAGCTAATCCACTAAATATTATGAAGCTCTATCATCTAACAATATGACATATCTCCACAAACACCACATGGAAGGTATTTTTGAGGGCTTTCAACAGATGTTGCTTGTCTTAAGGCAATACAATGCCTTAAGACAAACAGCAAACAATAGAACCCTTTAAACAGGACAGAAATTACACAAACATGATATTACATTTTAATGGAGTTAAAGATGATAACCTAAAGATACATGCACTTTTATCTGTATGTCAAACTATGCGTCCTCAAACGCTCCCTCTACAGACGGGAATATTGTAACTGCACGGTTACATCACATCGCTTCACATGTTACTTAACCTACGCTGAGGGGAAAACAATAAACGTTACATAAACGATAACAAACAAACTAAGTGAATGAAGGTCATTAAAATCTTCAATACATAAATAACTATCATTGCTCCTTCATATACTGTGACATGTCTATTCAAAAAGCTAAGTTAACAAGGAACTAGCTTAACAGAAAAGAGGGATAGACAACCCAGCATCGAGTAACACTGCTGAAAGAACAAGAACATTATTTGTCATCAGACTTTGTGGTTTACATGAATTTTGCGTCTTCCAAATCGATAATATGCGAGTGTCCATTCTTCATTTCGTGATGGTTTTTGATTCTTGGAGCTCTAGCAACCACTGTTTGAGTGTGTTAACTTAAGGTTACCCAAGTTAAATGCTAGGACGCGAACGAAGCCCGTTTTCTGATTTGACTATGCCTGCCACAGATATGTCATAGTATAATATTGATGCTGACAAGACCACTCCAAATCCACGATCTCAACTAAATTTGAAACAACCAGAAACAAAAGTCGTTGAATCCAAACGTTAACTTGCACTCATTCGGGGCTCAATCGAGCACAACATCAACTGAAACAAATACTGCTAATTAGCCCACTACGAAATAAGTCTACATTTAAAATTGATTTCTCTGTTGACAATCTGAAACTTCAAGTATACTGGCCCAGGTAAGATGTAACCCTCAAAAGTAACCTCTGATCCTTACTCACACTCGACTTGATATATAACCAACCTGTCATTGTTAGCTAACATGCGCTAGTAAGGTAAGCTACCGGTTAGCCAAAGACTGTCACGTAGAGTTAAGATGCGTCGTTATCCTAGCTTAGCTGGACAACAAGCTACCTAGCGATAGCTAGTGTTAGCTAATGTTACCTGCATGGTTCTTTCACTTAAAAAAAACAACCCGACTCCACGCCACATTACAACACAAAAAATATCAGCCTTACCACGACTCCGGCGGAGGAGCGAAGTGCCATGCCACCGCAACGATTCAAGGAGAAACACACGACCGACATCTTGGGCTGTAGGGAGGCTGACCTTACCGTGGACTTCAGTGCCCGACTCTGCTGAGATCCCACAATCCACCGGGCCTACTCAACCACCGGTAGCGCCCGTCTACGTAATGCAATGGCATGTTCAAGAACGTATCAGAACATATTTGCACCAACAGCAATATAATAATAATAATACTTTGCACAGAAGAAATACCCATACAGATGAGAGAGAACAAAAATAGTGACAATTTCACACCTACTTTTGCACACATAGCCTACTTATCTGCTATAAATTCAGCCTGTGATAATATTTGATAAATTGAAATGATCTAGATTTGCCAATACTAGTTTTTCACTTTGGCAAAGCCTGAAGTAGGCCACACTGGTTACACTGGTTATATAAGTGGTTACACTAAATAAGCCTAAGTGAATCGTGCCAGCAGACTTTGTAGATCATCAGTGTCTGGTAAGCCGCTGTACCAGTGCTACTGCTTCCTCAATCAGAGCAAGAAAAGAAGAGAGAAGTACAGAGAAGTGAAAAGAAGAGCTGGTAAGATTATTAAACATATCCTGAACAAAGTATTGGCCTTCAGGCCTCACATAACATTTAAATATAACGATACTTGTTATTCCATGGGTGAGATAGCCAGTCGGCGAATCTAATTTGAGAATAAACAGAAATCCATTCTGTAAATGTACGGAATTTTACATTTATTTATTCTAAATTACGACGGCATAGGACATTTACAGAGAAACTATGGTGCGCAGCACAGGCCGATATGGAACGCCCCCCGTGCATGTCACATAGTTACGAATCACGTTGTACAGAGGGAAAACATCCCTTGCAACGAGGATTAAGGTCATAGTGAAGCTCGTCCGACGTTATACGTAAAAGTTTATTTACATCGCAGGTCGCATAATGGTATTTTTGACCTTCCCTTGCTTAATTAGGAACCGTGGTCCTGACAGATTTTGGAAAGTACAAGAACTTTTGAAGAATGCACGGGTAAGGTTCTACGCATGCTGCTAAGTATTAGCATAGCATAGTAGTCTGCGTCGTAAACGTTATAAAAGCCTTCCGAATACGGGATCTGTGTCCATTACCGGGGACGGTGTAGCTTATTGTCAAATTGTTGCAGCTGTGAAAAATACATTTCATTATGTCTGTAAAACATTGTCCATGATCAACGTTGTCAAGTGTCATTGTGATATGGGGTTAGCTAACAGCAATGGCAGGGCGATTGACATTAGCTGGAGGGACAGCCTAACTATCATGTCTTTCTTGTCAGATGTTAGGAGCACATATCATATTTGCAAATGTTAGGCTGTGCTTTATGGTCAAGTCCCTTCATTCATTCAGGCTTAGCTGCGAGGCTCTCTGTGTTATTTAGAAAAACGTAAAGTTGGCTTGATGTCCAACTGTCCTCCACAACCTTTGGTGGATGGTGTCCGTCATGACGTGCTGGAAATACCAACGCTGACACATCCCAGTACAGTGTGTGCACGCAAATCTGGCCAGTAATCCTGCTATTTGTAGTCAATCCTACCAGTTGAGAGTCAGTGGTTGATCCTAACACATTGGTGCATGGGATATTTCTTGATCACTGAAACAACCCGTGGCACTGCGAAACCCTTCAAATTCAGGTGTGTATATTTGTCTTAATGGCGAATAGTCTAGATATGGCTGGTTAACGTTTGTGATCAGGGTACCCTTTTCCAGTTGGACCAGAGAATGAAGCCAGTGAATCGTGAGGATTTGCCTTTTGCGAGGGAAATCAACTGTTATGGCTTACATTGTTGACTTTGTAAACAGTTGATGCGACATTTTCTGTTGATAACTAACAACTTGTCTTTTTATTCCAGCATTTTAGAGGCAGAAAGAATAGATGTTACAGCTTGGCGGTACGCGCTGTAAGAAGGGCCTTTGTTTATGCCACTAAAGGCCGACTGCTGAAGAGGCGCACCATGCGGACGGTATGTAGCAATCCTATATCAACCTAATTTTAAACAAGCTTTACAAAAATGCTCTTCTGTTCAGCTGCGTGGACTAGAGTAGCTTATTCTATTGAAGACAAGGCAATGTGGTTAATGAGGATGATTCTTGCAGTAATTATTATAACCTAGTAACTGTCAGTGGAATGAAAAGAGATTTTTATGTAGACAAAAATACTTCTAAATCCTTACCTTAGATGCTTTGTTATTTCAAAGGTACCCTTAAAGTCCTCTAAGATATCAAGTGTATATTTGTTGGGTCTTGGTCTCAATATGGATTATGTTGATTCATTGTTCACAGTTGTGGATCTCGCGAATTGCAGCAGCTACACGTGAACTTGGCTTGAAGTATCCAGTCCTTGTAGACAACCTGGTTAAGGTTAGTAGACATGCACTGATTATACACACAGTATAACAAATAATTCATAGTCTGTACCGAATTGCATTTGGCAGGTGGCATTGTGAATTCTCCTAGCTTTGGTACAGTTGATAAAGGTATTGGTCATGCTTAAATCAGTAGACTTGATGAATCAGTGAATCTATGACTCACATGTAACCCTGGATTATCTCTCTACAGAGTAGTGTCCAGTTGAACAGGAAGGTTCTGAGCGACTTAGCGATCAACGAGCCCCGGACGTTCCAGTCACTTGCCAAACTGGCACAGGCTCGGCAGCAGGAAGGTTTCCGTGCAGCGTTGGGGAGTGGCTCAGAACCTCCTGGCATCCTGTCTCGTGTTGTCCTCCTCCAGTGATGGCTCCTCCCTGCCTCATGCAGCATCCCTGGCACACTGATGCAACACACCTTTTTCCGCTGATCCTGAAGCGAGGTGTCACCTTGTCACATACACACACACACACACACACACAGATTCCTACTCGCAGGTTCTTATTAGGTGAGCCTCTGCCTCCAAGTAGAACTGTCTCTGTCTCCCAGACCTTACCATTGACAGAAGACTGGTGAGATTGACCTTCTGTGAAGTCTTTCTTCTGAAAAGAAAATATTTATGGAATTTGTTTTTGTATGAGATAGGA
Organism: Sardina pilchardus; assembly: GCF_963854185.1. NCBI lineage: Eukaryota > Metazoa > Chordata > Actinopteri > Clupeiformes > Clupeidae > Sardina > Sardina pilchardus. The sequence continues at coordinate 32,400,949 of NC_085002.1, read as the reverse complement.
GTTTTTATAAAAGAGAATGTTTACCTCTTGACTCCTTTGTGTAATGCCTTGTTTTGTGTAAATATGTGGAATTGCTGTATTGTGTATTCCTGTTCATAAAAGTGAATAAAACCTTTGTTATCCATAGGAGTTTAAATCACTTATTTGTCTGTGTGTTGGGGCCAGAAAAGTGGCTTTAAAATGCAGAAAAGGAAAAGAGCATTGGCCTTTAGACACTTTTGCTGGGAAAAGAAGGTTTGGATACAGTCTTATATTTATATGTTATAGGCTTTAAAATGTAATCCAAGCCTTTTGATCAGATCACACTTCATGGCCTCCTTCCCTCCCCAACAGATGGTGACAGCAAGTTTAAACTGAAAATCACTGTCTCCGGAGAAAGACGTGACGTCAGCATGACACATTTCCTCAAAGTTGTTGTGGTTTATGTTTGCAAAAAGCAGGATTAGACATGAGCAGAGTTCTTACTGTGAACAGAATTATGTTAAATCTTGTGGATTTGTGCTCTCATTTCTGTTGCCAGCAGTAAGACTAAAATGGATGTTCCATGCAAATTGTTAGACTACAGCCAAATCTGTCTTAAAGCCTCTTTGCCGTACAGTTTTTTTTATTTCAGTCACTTTGATGCATTCCTCGAATTATCATAAACATTTGCACCATGACAAGTCGTTATGACAGCTAGTTCCACACATTTGCATGTAATGATTGAAATGATGACATTGCCTAAGGTCAATTTGTTTTATGAGGTAGGACTATTCAGCATGGAACCAGTATAGTGTTGACCAACATGACAAACAAGCAAATGGAAAAAAAAAAAAAAAAACAGCAGGCATTTGTATAAAATTAGCTGCATGGATGTACTAAAACATTGCTGTTGATTTAAGATGAGGATAAACTGCTTTAATGATGTGCACAAGTCAAGATATGGAGTTTGAACGAGTAGTTTTGAGGATTTCAATTCTCTTCTGAGGAATGTGCCCAAGCGACTGAGAACACAAGTTATGTTATCCACTTTGTGGAATACCCCATGGAGCTGTATTGAAGGGCTTACTCTATTTGGCCTCTGTTCATTTTATCATGGCCTGTGCATCCACTTATTGAGGAGACCAAGGCCACAGTAATGAAGCCTGCAAAAGCGGGCTACACAATGAATATTTCATCAGCTTGTTGGGTTACTTGGTGAAAAATACTGTATGTTGTTCATTATGAAGTTCTAGAAGGCTGTTGACTCTTTATATCCTATTTGTCAGCGTCATTGTTGACAAAATACCAAAAATATTAAAGCAACTTAAAAAGCCTCTCTTTGGTCAAATTGATCAGTGGAAAAAATATATAATCTGGTGATTTAAAATAGTCCTTTAGATATGGTAAACATCAGGAAAGGATTTTAACTGCTAAACAAAGAGCAGAGTAAAACATGAGCAGGGGACAGGCGTAAGGTCTCTGGAGACTACAGAACAAGGGACCTCACAACATTACAACAGCCAAAGACAGAAACTGGGACACCTCAATTAGGAACTACGTATTGCCAGGAAGGACAGGCGTAAAATCAAAGATCCTTAATTACTGACCGCTCTAACCCTCTCTGGTAAAATCCTCTGGTGAGGGAATGACATCAGTGATCAGTCAGTGGACATCAGTCTCTGCCCAAGGCTCTTCTTTGATGAGTGAGTGACTGACTGATGACTGACACATAGCCGACAGAAAACAATTTCATCTGATCAAACCATATTTATTTATTTATATATTTACATTTGTTTTGTTTCTCTTGCTGAACAAGGTTGTATATTTATCCAGAAGGTGGCAGTATTGCTCATAAAATTTGTCAAACGCCACACTGTAGGTAGATTTCATTCTGCCAAATTTGTTTCCACATATCTCTGCCAATCGTGCTTATAACCCAATTTTACTGCTTTAATTATAATAACTTACTATTATAACTATTATTACACTTACGGGATTTACTGGATGTTTGGAACACAATAGCATGATCTGGCATCAGATCGAGACAACAAGGACAGAAGGTATAGAGACATCCTTGTCGTCTTGGATCTTACGAATGCTTCTGGATCTGTGCTCCATAGTCTGTTGTGAAAAGTGTTCCCTGAGGTCCCTGAGAAGATTTGGGGTTTAGTTGGGGCATATCTTGGACATTCAGTTGTGCTTCAATTCAAGTAGTTATACCACATCCTGAAAGCCTGCAGGTCTTCAGTGTTTGGTTTTTGTTTATCATATGAATTGACAAACAAATAAATAATTTGACTGTATGCCTGCCTTGCACTTGGGTCCTCCTGTGAAATCCTGACAGTATGAACTGACCAAGGAAGAGACCCAGCAGCCTTTGAGGCCTGCATTGATAACTGAAGATGGTGGAGCACAGTACACTCTGACCAGGCTTCACTCTGAACTATGAAATCCACTGATCTGGAGTGCCGGAGGGCAGTTTGTCTCCTGATGGAAAAGACCATTTCTTCAAAGCCCTTACTACTGTAATTTAAGGGAGGTTCCGGGAATGACTACCTTGACAGGTCAGATTTCAGGTCTGAGTAGGGAGGGTTCTGCCAAACGGCCTGTTGACTTTTGTCAGGTTAGTTCCTTGTGTGACCCTGTGTATGAGCCAGCTTGCCCCCAGCCTGGCCCTGTTTCTGTGCTAGGGGCTTAGGGTGGGTCTGCTTAGCCTTCAGCCAGCCGACCCAGGTCCAGACCCAGTCTCCATTGTGGGGAACTCACTTGGCTAATTAAGTCAGTTCTCCTAAAGGGACAAGGCTCTAGGAGACAACAAGGCTTCAGCGGCTCTCGCTCCCAGCCTGAGGTGTCCTCTCCAGAGTCCAGTCTGATGGAGTCCAGCCCGGGGAGTCTCCTCCTGTGCCAGCAGCCCAGTTGCCCGACGCCACGCCAACTACCAGTTGCCCAATGTGCCAACCCTAATTCTTCGCTGGTGTTGGCAGGCACTCCGCATCTTCCTTCAGTTCAGCCTGCTCCTTTTCCTGAACCTTGTGCCCAGCCTGTTTTTTTCTTATCCGTCAATATGCTCTGAATGTCTGACTGAATGTCCTGGTGCGAGTGAATGTATCGGATGGTGTGAATGCTAGTGTGGGTGTGAGTCTGTTCTTGACTTGGTATCTCTCCTGAGGCCCATCTCCAGTCCTGAAACACCAGAATGTGCAGAAGTGTGTGAGTCTGACTGTGTGTATGAAAGAGTGCGCAAGACGTGCGTGATTGAGACCGTGAGTGAACCGGTCCCAGAACCAGTGTATACAGTTTTCAAACCAGCTCCTGTGTTCAGGGATCCCAGGTCTGTCTAAACTAGCTTACGGAAGGTTAGCAGACTAACATTAACAAATCAGTTTGATGGGGGGTACATAGATCAGACCAAACGCTATCAATGATTACAACAATGGTATAATCAGATTGTACCATATTTATTTTCCACTTCAAATTTACAAGTAAGCTAAATAATGTCACAATGACAGAAATCACATTTCAACAAATTCCGCAGCAATTACTGATGTCATCCGCCATCTTTGTTTACTTTTCACAGCTGTTTCAGACATTGCCGCAAAGGATTGTGGTAATATGGGGAGCTTGAAGTGTGCATCAATACTACCTTCAAAAACAGCAATTCTAATTCAAATCTAGTTTTAACTGTTTTGAACAGAGCCTGAGTGTGTAGGTCTGAGTCTTCCTCAGTGTTGGCATCTATGTCTGTCTCCAAGCCTGTTTCCCTGCCAGAAGCATGGGAGGGTCAGTCAAATTCAACTCTATGTTCTCACCGGTCCCCAAGTCATGCGATCTCCCTGTGCCCGTCACCATGCCCATCATGGTTTAACATGGTTAGATGAAGAGTGTCATTTTGTGTGGGATGTCTGCACCAGTCTGTTGCATACAGTAGTGTGATGCAACATGACGCTGTGTTGAGCATGTATACTAGTATATATTCATGTAGTCATAATTACTATGAGATCTATGGAGTTGGTCAGAAATGACATACAGAGCACATGGATACACTACATAGACTGGAGTCTGTTTTCTCATCATACTCCTTAGGGAGCTGGTCTTTTCTTGAACATGTGCCATTTGCAACCAACGGTGAATAATAAGGACTACAGACAGCGTGCCATATGTTCAGCCATTATGGCACCAGGGGGAGTCCCATAATCAGGTTTCTGAGGGAGAATGAAACAATCTGGAAATTCTCTTGGATGTGGGTATGGATGTGTGCTGGCCTAAGCACCAAGGGGTGCTGTTGGATGAGAAATGAGATTATTACCATTCTATCACAGGACTGACATACAGGCATACAGGAGTAGATATGACACACTGCATATCTGATCGAGTCAATAGAAACATTTAAACTTTAGGGAGGAACTGTATTGTAAGTTATATCATATTCATCACATTCCATATGTTTTAATGTGTAAATGGAATCCCCTGGCTCATGGTCAAGCTTGCTGCTAGGAAAGAGGGTAAACCCCAGGAATTTAAGTAGTAATTACTCATGGATTAATCGGAAAGTGTCATGGACTGGAAATTACAAGACACTTTCAGGCAAGACAGAGTTCTCAGGAAATGCCATGGGTCTACGTGTGTGGGTGCACTTGGACGTGTACAGGCCTCTCTTGTGCAGTTCTGAACGTCAGGCATTCCTGTGGCCTCATTTATATTCTTACAAACAGATTTGATCTTAGACTGTGCGTACGCTCAAATCCACGCCACCAATGCACAGATTTATCAAGTAAGTTTATTTATATAGTGCATTTCATGCACAGAGGTAATTCAGTGTGCTTTACATGAACAAAAGCAAACGGTAATAGCAGATAAAAGCATAGAAGCATCAAAATATCATTTAAAAAGTAAATATCATGATAAAAAAGAAAACATAAAACACCCAAGGTAAAATAATGTGAAAATAAAGAAAAACTAAAAAGACAGCTTTTAGACAGATAGATATATAGACATGGATAGATAGATGATAGATAGACACATAGATAGATAGATAGATAGATATACTGTATAGATAGATAGACAGATACAGTAGATAGATAGATAGATAGATAGATATAGGCCTACTTTACTCATCCCTAAGGGAAATTACAATGTACAGCAGCAATACAAACACAACATTGAACATATATTACAAACATACATACATACAGAAATTACTATAGTATTTACTACAAATATAGTGTGTGATTTACTATAGTAATTTTCCAGACATTGCATACTACACTGTGTAGTGACTTACTATAGTATTACTACAGGACACTACTAACTTACTATAGTAATTTTCCAGACATTGGATTTACTATAGTAATTTTCCAGACATTGGATTTACTATAGTAATTTTCCAAACATTGTAGTGTACTATGGTAAATACTATAGTAAGTCACTACACAATGTAGTATACTATACATTACTAGTTAACTATAAATCATACACTATATTTGTAGGAAATACTATAGTAAGTCACTACAAAGTGTAGTATACTATATTATAGTAATGTATAGTATACTACACTGTGTAGTGACTTACTATAGTATTTACTACACATATAATGTGTGATTTTTTATAGTCGTTTTCCAGACATTGTAGTGTACTGTAGTAAATACTATAGTAAGTCACTACTGTAGTAGGCCTATATTATAGTAATGTATAGTATACTACACTGTGTAGTGACTTACTATAGTATTTACTACAGTACACTACAATGTCTGTCTGGAAAATTACTATAGTAAATCACACACTATATTTGTAGTAAATACTATAGTAGTCACTACAGAGTGTAATGTATAGTATACTACACTGTGTAGTGACTTACTATAGTATTTACTACAGTACACTACAATGTCTGTCTGGAAAATTACTATAGTAAATCACACACTATATTTGTAGTAAATACTATAGTAAGTCACTGCACAGTGTACTGTAGTAAATACTATAGTAAGTCACTACACAGTGTAGTATCCTATACATTAGTCAACTATAATATACTACAATATAGTGTGTGATTTACTATAGTAATGTATAGCATTTACTACAGTACACTACTGATTTACTATAGTAATGTTCCAGACATTGGATTTACTAAAGTAATTTTTCAAAACAGTGTAGTGTACTATGGTAAATACTACAGTAAGTCACTACACAGTGTAGTATACTATACATTACTAGTTAACTATAAATCACACACTATATTTGTTGTAAATACTATAGTAAGTCACTACACAGTGTAGTGTATAGTATACTACACTGTGTAGTGAATTACGTAGTATTTACTACAAATATAGTGTGTGATTTACTATAGTAATTTTCCAGACATTGTAGTGTACTGTAGTAGTAATTTTACCCCCATAACTGTCGATGACTGAAAATAAAATGTGATAGCTAGCCTACAACAGAAAGCCTATTCAGTGTGCTTAGGATATAATCGCCATAGCCTCGTCTAGACTGTTAATCAAATGAATGTAAGACAATAAAGTTGTCCGTCATGTTATTGAAAGATGGTAAATAGCAAAATCGACCTCCAATATGAAACCTCGGACCCAGAGCGGTAGATAAAACACGGACCTAGCCGCGAAAAAGACGGGGAAATTAGCCGAGTGCCGGGAAAATCTGTTTGCGCGTGCATCACAACGCAGCCCACATGAAAAAAATTCTATAGTTTACTACAGCATTTTATAGTAATGTATAGTATACTACACTGTGTAATGACTTGCTATAGTATTTACTACAGTACACTACAATGTCTGGAAAATTACTATAGTTAACCACACACTATGTTAGTAAATACTATAATAAGTCACTACACAGTGTAGTATACTATACATTACACTGTGTAGTGACTTACTATAGTATTTACTACAAATATAGTGTGTGATTTACTATAGTAATTTTCCAGACATTGTAGTGTACTGTAGTAAATACTATAGTATTTACTACAGTACACTACTGATCTACTATAGTAATTTTCCAGACATTGGATTTACTAAAGTAATTTTCCAGTGTAGTATACTATACATTAGTTAACTATAATATACTACAATATAGTGTGTGATTTACTATAGCAATGTATAGTATACTACACTGTGTAGTGACTTACTTTAGTATTTACTACAGAACACTACAATATCTGGAAAATTACTATAGTAAATCTACAGTACACTACAATGTCTGGACAATTACTATAGTAAATCACACTGTATTTGTAGTAAATACTATAGTAAGTCACTACACAATGTAGTGTATAGTAGGCTATACTACACTGTGTAGTGACTTACTATAGTATTTACTACAGTACACTACAATGTAGTGACTTAATATAGTATTTACTACAAATATAGTGTGTGATTTACTATAGTAATTTTCCAGACATTGTAGTGTACTGTAGTAGTAATTTTACCCCCATAACTGTCGATGACTGAAAATAAAATGTGATAGCTAGCCTACAACAGAAAGCCTATTCAGTGTGCTAAGGATGTAATCGCCATAGCTTCGTCTAGCCTGTTAATCAAATGAATGTAAGACAATAAAGTTGTCCGTCATGTTATTGAAAGATAGTAAAATCGACCCCCAATATGAAACCTCGGACCCAGAGTGGTAGATAAAACACGGACCTAGCCGCGAAAAAGACGGGGAAATTAGCCGAGTGCCGGGAAAATCTGTGCATCACAACGCAGCCCACATGAAAAAATTCTATAGTTTACTACAGCATTTTATAGTAATGTATAGTATACTACACTGTGTAGTGACTTGCTATAGTATTTACTACAGTACACTACAATGTCTGGAAAATTACTATAGTAAATCACACACTATGTTAGTAAATACTATAATAAGTCACACAGTGTAGTATACTATACATAACACTGTGTAGTGACTTACTATAGTATTTACTACAAATATAGTGTGTGATATACTATAATATAATCTTCCAGACATTGTATACTACACTGTGTAGTGACTTACTATAGTATTTACTATTTACTATAGTAATTTTCCAGATATTGGATTTACTATAGTAATTTTCCAAACATAGTGTACTATGGTAAATACTATAGTAAGTCCTTACACAGTGTAGTATACTATACATTACTAGTTAACTATAAATTACACACTATATTTGTAGTAAATACTATAGTAAGTCACTACACAGTGTAGTATACTATATTATAGGCTCTCTAGAATGTTGAGGGAGCTCCCATTCACCTTGAATGGGCCTCTCCAACGTTCTACCGGTCAGTTATTTTTGCATAATGACCGCTCTGAAGGTATAATGACCGCTGCCCATGGCAACGGGTTCACTCCGCTAGTTGTAGCAGAAGCCACGAAACGGTAGCCAAGTCATTGCTAAAGACACATTGAGATAAGTTTATTTTCTCGTTTTGGCAAGTTGCCGTATAATAAGCGCGATAATGTATAGAACACAGGTCATTATCTGAAAATAATTCCCTTCAGGACGGAGCAAAACCCCTCCGCTGCGCGTCAGGGTTTAGATCATCCTGTCGGGAATTATTTTCCAATAATGACCGGCGTTCTATACAATATCCCTTATGTATAGTATACTACACTGTGTAGTGACGTACTCTAGTATTTACTACAGTACACTACAATGTCTGGAAAATTACTATAGTAAATCACACACTATTGTAGTAAATACTATAGTAGTCACTACACAGTGTAATGTATAGTATACACTGTGTAGTGACTTTCTATAGGCTAGTATTTACTACAGTACACTACAATGTCTGTCTGGAAAATTACTATAGTAAATCACACACTATATTTGTAATAAATACTATAGTAAGTCACTACACAGTGTAGTATACTATACATACTTACTATAGTATTAACCAGAGTACACTACAATGTCTGGAAAATTACTATTGTAAATTACACACTATATTTGTAGTAAATACTATAGTAAGTCACTGCACAGTGTACTGTAGGAAATACTATAGTAAGTCACTACACAGTGTAGTATACTATACATTACTATAATATAGTATACTACACTGTGTAGTGACTTACTATAGTATTTACTACAAATATAGTGTGTGATTTACTATAGTAAGTTTCCAGACATTGTAGTGTACTGTAGTAATCTATAGTATACTACACTGTGCAGTGACTTACTATAGTATTTACTACAAGTATAGTGTCTGATTTACTATAGTAATTTTCCAGACATGGTAGTGTACTGTAGTAATTTTCCAAACATTGTAGTGTACTATGTAAATACTATAGTAAGTCACTACACAGTGTAGTATACTATACATGAGTTAACTATAATAAGCTACAATATAGTGTGTGATTTACTATTAGTAATGTATAGTATACTACACTGTGTAGTGACTTACTATAGTATTTACTACAGAACACTACAATGTCTGGAAAATTACTATAGTAAATCTACAGTACACTACAATGTCTGGAAAATTACTATCACTCACTTAATCACATTAATCACACACTATATTTGTAGTAAATACTATAGTAAGTCACTACACAGTGTGTGATTTACTATAGTAATTTTCCAGACATTGGATTTACTATAGTAATTATCCAAACATTGTAGTGTACTGTAGATTTACTATGGTAAATACTATAGTAAGTCACTACACAGTGTAGTATACTATACATTAGTAGTTAACTATAATATACAACAATATAATGGGATATTTACTATTTACTACAGTACACTACATTGTCTGGAAATTTGCTATAGTAAATCACACACTATATTTGTAGTAAATACCATAGTAAGTCACTACACAGTGTAGTATACTATACATTACTACAGTACACTACAATGTCTGGAAAATTACTATAGTAAATCACACACTATATTTGTAGTAAATACTATAGTATATGCTACACGGTGTAGTGACTTACTATAGTATTTACTACAGTGTAGTGACTTACTACAGTATTTGCTACAAATATAGTGTGTGATTTACTATAGTAATTTTCCAGACATTGTAGTGTACTATAGTAAATACTATAGTAAGTCACTACACAGTGTAGTATACTATACATTACTATAGTAATTTTCCAAACATTGTAGTGTACTATGGTAAATACTATAGTACATGTAAGTCACTACACAGTGTAGTATACTATACATTGCTAGTTAACTATAATATAGTACAATATAGTGTGTGATTTACTATAGTAATTTCGGTGTAGTGACTTACTATAGTATTTACCATAAAATGTTTGGAAAATTACTATAGTAACACCATATTGTAGTAGGCCTATATTATAGTACTGTATAGTATACTACACTGTGTAGTGACTTACTATAGTAAGGGGTCAACAGCAGGTCAACAGCGTTCCACGAAGGCCAGGTGTAAAAACGGCTCTTTGGTAAATGGAGCGGGGTGGGAAATGAAGGTTGATCTAGGCCAGCAGATGGCAGTATCTTCGCATATAGTGAGCACTAGGTTGAGACCGGACCTTCTTCTGTTCTCAGATAGAGATAAAGTGGTTTACATGGTCGAGTTAACTGTTCCTTGGGAAGACAGAGTAGAAGAGGCCAATGAGTTAAAGAGAGCAAAATACACTGAAATAGCAGAGGAGGCAGCGCAGCGAGGTTGGAGTGTGAGATTAAGGCCTATTGAAGTTGGTGCACGAGGGTTTGTGGCCAGATCTGCTATTGGCTTGCTGTCTGAGTTGGGCATTCGTGGACGAAGTCTAAGGCAAGTGGTTATAGTAACATGTCTTTGGCAGCAGAACGAGCAAGTGAATGGTTGTGGGTAAGGAGAAACTCTACTTCCTGGGGTAAGGTAAGTTAGCTGGCTTATTTGTTTTGTGTTTGAGACACGGTGCCTAGGTTTATGGTTTTTAAGTGTATGGTTCAGTCCACACCGACGGGACGGACCATGCCTAGGATAGTTAAGAGTATTTGGTTATTTTGTGATGGGGGGTGGTAGCATGTAGTGCAAGCTAAGACAAGCAAGTTGGCTTGTTGCAACGTGGTAGTATGGAGGCAGCATGTGGTGGTAGCATCAGAGAATGTCTAATAAGGGGAGAACTGCCACTGTCGTTATACTTCCGGTTTTGAAATGGTTGCAGTTCCACGCTGGTTCCATTAGAGGCGCTACATTTGGAGTGCAGAATGCATGGCGGTCTATGGAGCAATACCCCTCAAAATCCGCTTTTCTCAAAATATAATTTTTTGTCAATGAATTTGAATGTTGTTTTCGAAAGGGGATGCAAAGAAATTACGTATTGCGTGGTGTTTGATTTTTTAGAGTCACTTGTTTGCTTTAAAACGTCTTTTAAAATGTAAATGACGTCATACACTCAAGCTTCATTAGCAGAATGCTAGCGTGGTATGGGCAGCAACAACTCAACCTGTAAGAAATCGGAAGGACATAAGTACTCGTTCATTCAACTTTTGACCTATAACCTATGTTGAACTTGCAAAAACTACAATCAAATCTGAGATCTCTCAAAGACAATTGGGTGAAAGAGTCAACTTTAGCCGTCTAGCTCCATAGGCTCCCATTCATTCTGCACTCAGGCGACCGCCCCCAGTGGAATTTTGGTGGAACTGCAACCAAAAGTCGTTACAATGGGACTTAATAGCGAGTGGCAAGGCTCTCCGTAGACGGGCTCTGGTAGCATGTAGCGTAACACAAGCTAAACTAGTGGTAGTATGGAGGCAGCATGTGGTGGTAGCATGTAGCGTAGCACAAGCTATACTAGCTGGTTTGTTTGTTGCAATGTGGTAGTATGGTGTGTTGGCTTGTTGCAATGTGGTAATATGGAGGCAGCATGTGGTGGTAGCATGTAGCGTAGCACAAGCTAAACTAGCTGGTTTTTTTGTTGCAATGTGGTAGTATGGTGGCAGCATGGAGGGGAGTGTCTCCAGGACGCTGGTTTCACTGTTAAGCCTTCATGAGGTGTCGTGGGCCTAACTTAAAGGGATATTCCGCCATTTGTGGAAATACGCTCATTTTCCACCTTCCCTCGAGCAAAACAATCGATATTTACCTTGTTCCCGTTCATCCAGCCATTCTGTGAGTTTGGCGATACAACTTTTAGCTTCAGCCTAGCATAGATCATTGACTCGGATTAGACCATTAGCTTCTCGCCTGCTAGCTTCATGTTTAAAAGTGACTAATATTTCTGGTAATTTTCCCATTTAAAACGTGTGTCCTCTCAAGTTAGAAAGTGCAATAAGACCAACTGAAAATGAACCCTGCCGTTTTTCTAGGCTGATTTGACATGGAACTACATTCTCATCTGGCGTAATAATCAAGGCAACTTGCAGCTACTGGCACTACTACTGCTTGATGTCTATGGGGACTATTTTCAGATGCTGCCTACGATATCACTGCGCCTATGGTACGTTTGCAAGTTGCCTTGATTATTACGCCAGATGAGAGTGTAGTTCCATGTCAAATCAGCCTAGAAAAACGCCAGGTTTCATTTTCAGTTGGTCTTATTGCACTTTCTAACTTGAGAGGAGACACGTTTTAAATGGGAAAATTATCAGAAATCTTAGTCACTTTTAAACATGAAGCTAGCAGGCGAGAAGCTAATGGTCTAATCCGATTCAGTGATCTATGCTAGGCTGAAGCTAAAAGTTGTATCGCCAGACTCACAGAATGGCTGGATGAACGGGAACAAGGTAAATATCGATTGTTTTGCTCGAGGGGAGGTGGAAAATGAGCGTATTTCCAAAAATGGCGGAATATCCCTTTAACGAAACATCGGTGAATGAGGGTGCCCACTTGATAACTCCAATGACATGCTGTATACCATATACTGCTGTGGGATTGGCCATCTGTCTTGTGTTTGTGACCATTGGTTAACAGGTTGGTGGTTAGCCTGCTTCTTTAAGTTAATTTTGGACAGGGGCTTCTTAATGTGTGTTTGCCGTGGATTTTGGCACAAGGGATTTTAACATCTAATCCTGTGTATTAATGTAATTACTACAGTACACTACAATGTCTGGTAAATTACTATAGTAAATCACACACTATATTATATTATAGTAATGTATAGTATACTACACTGTGTAGTGACTTACTATGGTATTTACTACAGTACACTACAATATCTGGAAAATTACTATAGTAAATCGACATTGTAGTGTACTGTAGTAAATACTATAGTAAGTCACTACACAGTGTAGTGTACTATACATTACTATAATATAGGCCTACTACAATATAGTGTGGGATTTGCTATAGTCATTTTCCAAACATTGTAGTGTACTATGGCAAATACTATAGTAAGTCACTACACAGTATAGTATACTATACATTACTTTAATATACTACAATATAGTGTGCGATTTACTATAGTAATGTTCCAGACATTGTACTGTACTATGGTAAATACTATAGTAAGTCACCACACAGTGTAGTATACTACATTACTATAATATGCTACAATATAGTGTGGGATTTACCACAGTAATGTTCCAGACATTGTAGTGTACTATGGAAAATACTACAAAAGCCATAATGACCAATTTATTGATAACATTCCACTAGTCTCCCATTGACATTAATGCAGCGAGGGCGTACTCTGGTCTGCATAAAGGGGGATTCCCTCCCAACCCCCTTGCAATAATAGAATGCGGAAATGGTCGAACGTTGGGCCCTCTCGCTCCGCTTTAACCCTCTCTGATGTAATCCGCCTGGCTCATAGTCAAGCTCACTACTAAAGAGGGTAAAGTCCAGGAATTTAAGTAGTAATTGCTCATGCATTAATCAGAAAGTGTTTGTGCCATGGACTGGAAATGAGGAGACTTTCAGGCAAGCTGGAGTTGTCAGGAAATGCCATGGGCATGTATCCAAGGACAGTGATCTCAGGTGTTTCTTTGCCATGTTATTATGCTAAAGATTGTTAGCTGGCAATGAAGATGATTAGGCCTAATTGAAAAATCATATTTATCACATTTCATATGTTTTTAAAAAATCCTAACAGGAGATATAGCATAGATATGATATGATATTACAGTATTACAGTAAAGAATGATCTGAAGTGAAAGATGGTTTCTACACAATATTTGTATTAATGAGGCCACTGGTCCATACATTTGCAGCTTCACATTGCAAGTCATCATCTATAGTCAGGATCCTATAGGCTGCTCTTGGACATTCTGCTGTGAAACCTCAGCTGAGGATCTGCCAGAATCTCACTCGCCGAAACTTTGTGACTCCCACTGCCAAAGACTCAGGTGAAACTGAACCTCCCTAAGCACTTTGATTTTTTTTTTCTCTCTCTCTCTCTCTCTCTCTCTCTCTCTCTCTCTCTCTCTCTCTCTCTCTCTCTCTCTCTCTCTCTCTCTCTCTCTTTCCCAGAACTGAGCAGGTATTTATAGATTTCGACAGACAAAAAAGAAAGAGGTATTGGTTTCAAGTACTTCAAGCGAGCATTTATATGCACTGGCTTACTAAATACAGAACTCACAAAAAATATGCATGTATTTCCTCTAATGTATTCCCTCTCCCTGACTTTCACAGACCTCTCTCTCTCTCCCTCTCTCTCTCTTTTGACTCTCTCAGACTTTCATCACTTGCAAATCAAAGGACATGTTCATTACTCTCCTGAAGGATTAAGATGCATTTCTATTTCAGTCCCCGCAGTGCCAGTGAACTCTTCTTGTTGTAGAGTGTGCTTGACACAGGAAGGCTGCGCGCTGCTTTAAATACCGTAGGCTCACGTGACCCCACAGCACTGAGGTGAGTCACTGGGATGTGTAATCCTGTTAACTTTTTCTTTCAATGGCTCCAACATCTGCTGGCTTCATAACCTCTTCAAATGAATCATCAGCACAATGCAGTGGGCTCAAGCAGCTCTATCCAGAGCCGTATAGGTGAAGTCAGGTGCTCGCTCTTAGATTGAATGGTCTTTTCAGTGTGAAATACACTGAGGTGTTTAGAGAGCCTTTCTAATCATCTCATTTCGACGTTCTCCACTCCTGTTCTCAGCCTCTCCCTCCACCCTATATGTTCCCTGTTGTGGTGGAACAGGAACTAATTAGCCCAACACTCTGAAGGTCACAAATTTCGCTGTGTTCTCACCATAGTGTGGAGATCCTCCTGTGGATTACAGCACAGACAGTGCTCAACAACATGGCAGTGGAAAGAGGGATGCTCCAGCACAGAGCCCTGCCAGGGCCCGTCTGCTCTGCACTTCTTAGAGTGCGTCCATCCTCTCCCACTGCCACTGGACATTGGGCTGCTACTGCTTATGAACAAGCTCTTTGAACTTCTCTAAATTCATCAGAAAAAGCTGTTGGTTGAGAGTGCGTGTACCTGTCAGAGCATTTGTTTCATTTTTAAACTGTATTTAAACACCCCTCCCACCCCCTCCCTTATTAGGCCAGTTAGCCTGCCAGAATCAGCCTGCCATCACCATGGAAACCATGCTATCTTACACTGGAGAGCTTCTTTACCTGTGTGTGTGTGTGTGTGTGTGTGTGTGTGTGTGTGTGTGTGTGTGTGTGTGTGTGTGTGTGTGTGTGTATGAACGCTTAAACATTTCCATAGTAGTCTCACAAAATCTTTCATTCAGTTGTCTGTTTATTTTCTGGTACATTTGTTCACTCTTCTTTCAAGTTCACTCTGCTAAGAGCAGCAGCTACAGTGACAGATCTTTCAAAATAAAGACAGCCAGAGGGAGACGACTCAGTTACAGGCAAAGGCACACATATATCGACCGCTTTTAATGGAGAATGTTGACAGCAACGGAGAGAAATTGGAACAATGGGAATCACATAAATCGCAACCTCATTTAGCAAGTTTGTACTTTTTGGATGTTGGGTGATGATGCACTTAAGTGGATTATTTTCCAAACAAGTTCTCTAAAACAAAAATAAGACAACGGAAAGAGTTAAATGGATAAAGTGCATGAAAGTATAATATCACTGGGCTGAAATGGCATTGACCTAAATCAGTCATGTAGCACAACAGGTAGGGCATGATGTGTCTGCAGACGTGTCTCAGAGGAACGGGACTCTCAAGGTCGCTCTAGTCATTGGCTGTGTGTGTTTGTGTGTGTGTGTGTGCGCATGCATGTGTGTGTGTGTGTGTGTGTGTGTGTGTGTGTGTGTGTGAGAGAGAGAGAGAACATGGGGCGCGGGAGCTGTTCCTCTGTGTCTGGTAATGTAGGCTACAGCACATGGCAATGGCACTGGATGTGCAGATGCAGTGTTGCTCTGCTGCATACTCAAGGTGTGTGACGGTCATTTGAAGGAGTGCCATGGGAGTGTGTCCGGTCGTCCTCCCTGACAGACAGGCTAGCTCTGTCCATCCCTGACCCTCTCCCTCTCCCTACCTGTGACTGGAGAGCACCCTGCCACCCCATGGCTCCTGAGTGCATTAAAGGCTCTCTCCCCCATGCTCTCTCAGTCTGTCTGCACTGGTGGACGTCTATCCATCCAGACTGCAAATCTCTGCAGGCCTGAGATTGAGGCAGGTGATGCTTGCCAGTGCTACAGAGTGCATTTGTGCTGTGTTTACGGAACTACCTGCATTGCTTTAATGCCCTGTCAGTGTCTATTTATTTAGCTGTACACAACATTTTCTTGGAGTTAGCTTTCCGTGGCAGTTAATAGTGCTCTAAATGGTTTATTGTAGATGGTTGACTGTTGTATCCAAAAGAGTTCCCTGAAATATTTTAATATTATTCAAATCTTGCCCAGTGAGAGTCTAAGAAATAATACATTTAGAACAATCTGACAATTTATGCTGATCAAAATGTTGGGGGTGGATCTGTGGAAAAAAAAAAAAACTCTTTGGCTCCTCACATTACATGAGAGAAAAGGGTAGTAGAGGAAGAAGTCCACAACATTTACACAGACCAGGAGACAGTAGCAAACAATACAAAGTGGTCACCTTGCCCAATTCTCTAGTAAATACAATCCCTTCAGAATAAAATAAATATATATTGAAATTCAAAACTACGAGATCATCATAATTTATTTGTCTAATTTCCATTCTTTAGAAAATATTTAAAAAATATACAATCTGATTCTTTCATTTGCCACTCACAACAGTGTGTGGTGTCCCCCCAGTTCTACAGTAACTAGCTTTATCCTATTACAGTATAGCCTCCATCATTTCTTTATACAAATATGGAACTGTCCAAGTCAGCTCAGAGTGTTTCAGTTGAATGGTAGTTTCAGTGCTTTGCTCTCTGCTTCAAGTTCCAGCCAGCTGTGCTTGTCTCCGTGCTGACACCGATGTGTTGTGAAGTATGCCAACCCACCAGGAGTGAATCCCTTCCACACCACCGATGGGAAACACTGAAGAGATTGTTTAGGCCAGTGCCTCGTCAACAGTAGTCTCAGTATCTCACAGGTTTGAAGGGGGCTAACCAAACAATATGATGCACAGAACTGGACAATCTAAAGCAAACAAATGATCAAATGAATGTACAAACACATAGAACAAACAGAGAATGCAGGTTATAAAAAATCACATTGAGGTGCGCTTTTGTGCTCGGACTGGAAATGATCTGAACAAAAGACACAGACAGGGAGTCACAGTGGCTGTGTGTCCACCATAAAGTCTCTGAATTCACCTTCCTGAACAAAAATGTCATGTTACATGTATTCTCGGAGGAATGTTCATCAGGCAAAATAAACATTATTAATAATTAAGAATAATTAGTAATAATTAGTTTTGTTTTTGAAAAAGAGGACACTCATAATAACAAAGAGGACACTCATACAGTACATTGTGTATGTGTATAGGGGACTTTATATTACTAATACACACACACACACACACACACACACACACACACACACACACACACACTTCCACTCACATGCACTCACCCAGACAGACACACAAAGTAGTTTAGGTGCATATAACTAAGGCCAGTTCTGAGGAAGAAAACACTAGGAAGTAAACAGCAAATTGCTCCTAACACAAAGTTGATTCAGTAATATCTAAACCTACCATGTGTTACATACAATAACATATGACCCAAAATACCCTTTTCTACACAATCTTGGTTCAGGATATACCCAAATATTGTGGTATTTGATGCAAAAGTACTGCAAAGGACAAACTGATCAAACCTCTGTAGAATTGCCATAACCACAAACCTTTCCAAATGTATTATTTTGCTCCAACGTCATTGCATTTAGCTTATATATTTCCCCACGGATTCCCTTTTTTAATCATGTCTGACCCTCTTGTTCCAGTTTTGTCTCGGTGGGCGGCAGTAGCAGCAGCTCTCCCCTGCTCTAGCTAGCCTCGTTGTAGGTGTTGGAGCGGCCTCTCTCCCCCTGAGTCACGTGGTTCTCCTGTCGGCCCTCCAGAGGGAAGGCGCTCTTCTGGGCCAGCGCCCGCTGGGACATCTCCAGGTGATTGGACGCACGCTGGTGGCTGCTATTGCTGCTGAACTTGGGGCTCGTGTTGCCGAGGAGACGCTCGGAGGGGCTGGGGTCGGGCCCGTCGTGCAGGTGCTCGTCGTCGTCGGTGTCGGCGTCGATGTACTTGCTGATGGACGCGTCGTGGAATGTGAAGACACTGGGCGCCAGGACCTCGGGGGTCTTTGGGGGGGTCTTGCTACTGGCAGTGGTGTACACAGACACCTCTGGGCTGAGGAGGGAGCGGTCGGACGTCACCGAGCTATCGGAGAGGGCCGCGACCCCCGGAGACGCCGTGGAGGATGGACCGCTGTCCACGCCGTGGAAGTTGACCTTGAGCGAGCGCGACTTGAGCGGATTGAGCAAGCGGATGCCTCGAGGGCTGTCTGAGAACAGGCCGTGTCGGCTGCTCGCTGACTTGGTGCCGTGCTGCTTGGCCGTGACAGCGGGGCTCGCCGTGGACTCCCCGTGGTGCTCTAAGGTGGTCTCCAGTCCAGGGTTGGCGCTTACCTTCCCAGGCAGGTTGTTGATGGGGCTGTGGGAGAATCGCGAGCTCTCCAAGAAGTCGGTGGCGCAGCTTATGAAGCTGTCGATGCTGGACATGCTCCGCATGTCGGTGATGCCCTCGGCGCAGGTGGGAACTCGCTCGGTCGGCATCGCGCCCAGCTCAATCTCGTCCTTCAACTTTGCCGCTCTGGATAAGGGCGCTCTCTCTTTGCTATTGAGGTTGGGCTGAGATTGGGTCTTGGCCATCTTGTTGTACATCTCCTCCAGCTTCATGACGTTGAGGTGCTGTGGGCTGTCCTGGCGAGTCTTGTCAGGGGAGCCCTGTTCCTTCCCGTCAAAGGACTTATTGGAGCTGGTCTCTGAGGTGGCGGACTTCCAGCGCGTATGGGTCAGATGGTTGTCATGGACTTTCTCTTTCTTCCCTGTGGCCTCCTCAGTCTTCTCCACCACCACATCCATGAGCTCCATGCTGTGGCCAAAGTTCTCCTTCATGTTCATGGACACAATGCTGCCGTTCCTCTTGGCCCGCTCCAGAGCCTCGCGACGCTTGATGGCCTTCTCCTGACGCTTCTGCTCCTTGTAGAACTCCGAGAAGTTATTGACGATGATGGGGATCGGCAAGGCAATCACCAACACTCCCGCTATACAACACAGACCTCCAACGATCTTTCCTAGTAATGTCTTTGGGTAGATGTCTCCGTAGCCTACGGTTGTCATGGTGATGGTGGCCCACCAGAAGGAGGCTGGGATGCTCTTGAACTTGGTGTCCTCCTCGTCCTTCTCGGCGAAGAACACCAGGCTGGAGAAGATCATGATGCCCATGGCCAGGAAGAGGATGAGCAGGCCCAGCTCGTTGTAGCTGCGCCGCAGCGTGAAGCCCAGCGACTGCAGGCCCGTGGAGTGGCGCGCCAGCTTGAGGATCCTCAGGATCCTCATGATGCGGAAGATCTGCACCACGCGCCGCACGTTCTGGAACTGCAGCACGCTCTTGTTGGACTCGGTCAGGAAGATGGTGACGTAGTAGGGCAGGATGGCCAGCAGGTCGATGACGTTCAGCGGGCCCTTGAAGAACTTCCACTTGCTGGGCGAGGAGAGGAAGCGCAGCAGGTACTCCATGGTGAACCAGGCGATGCACACGGCCTCCACGTGCGCCAGCTCGGGGTTGTCGGTGGCCTGGCCGAACTCGTCCAGGTCCTGGAGCTCTGGCAGGGTGTTCAGGGACAAGGCGATGGTGGACAGCACTATAAACAGGATGGAGATGATGGCAAGAACCTGTAAACGACAACAGCAGCCAATTAGCACGGCTTGACATTGAAAGTACTAAGTAAAGATCCTTTCCTTGTCGCTTTCACTGCCAAGGTGTTTTGTGGATTAAGGAACAAAGAGGGCATTAGACACAAATCCACACGACGGAGGATCTCACTGCTCCTTGTGCAGTGGGATTGTAAAATTACCTTTTAAACGTGGTCTGGATTACGTGAGCAGACGAGGAATTAATTATAACGGTCTTTTTGTGTGTCTGTCGCCTAAAATGTGTTACTTATTCATGACCCAGTTATTGCACTAATTCCTCCTTACTGCTCGCACCCAATGAGGATGAGAGACCCTGACTGTCTGTGGCATTTTGGCGTCTAAATTGTATTATGCTGGTATGACATTTACACACAAATATGCTCGTACATATCCTGATTAATGCCAAGTTGTGCTGAAAGGGTAATGTGAAAGAAAATATGACCACATCAATTCTAATACAAACTGATAAGACGGTATTATGGATGCTTCAATTAATTAACATCCATCAGTGATCATTTATCTTATTAAAGCAGTCTTCACCGTTGAAAATGACGCAATTACATATTCCACAGAGCCTGAGAGAACTATAGTGACATGAAAAAACAATGTCTTAAGTGTTTCTAATCTCTGATGGAGCAATGAGATGTGTAGCCCTCCAAGAGTCAAATTCACTCTCTTCGGTTTCCCCAGCAACCGGTTGGTAGCTCAGTGCTCCGTGTTTGGTGCAGGAGCCTGCTGGAGCAGGTGGGGCAGTGCTCGACGGGGGAGTGGACGGGACCGACAGCCGTCACTGGTGATTCACATGCCAGCAGGAGGCTGTGAGAGCAGACTCCAGCTATATCTCAGTCCGTACATGCCCCCACCAGTCTCTGCCACACTCATTCTCCCCACAATCTTTTTCCTTCGCACATGTTTGCACTCTGTCTGTTCTCTCACTCTGTC
Source organism: Sardina pilchardus (assembly GCF_963854185.1). Lineage (NCBI taxonomy): Eukaryota > Metazoa > Chordata > Actinopteri > Clupeiformes > Clupeidae > Sardina > Sardina pilchardus. The sequence continues at coordinate 32,379,864 of NC_085002.1, read as the reverse complement.
TCTCTGTTCCTCCACCTCCATCTCTTTCACTCTCTTTCTCTCCCTCTCTCTCTAGCAAGCTTTAGTTCCCTCTCGTGTTGCCACCCTCCCACATCCACCCTCATTTCTGTTTTGTATTTCTCCCGTCTCAGTCTTTCGTTACTCTCTCTCCCTTTTCACTCTCTCTGCGGCACCTTGTCCTCCTTTCTCCATCTGAAGCCTCCTCCGAACTCCCTCTTCCCTGTTGCCATTTGCATTCAACAAAGGACGAGCAAATCTTGGAAAGAGGAGAAAACAGCCTTCTTACAAAATTGCAAACACGCTGGCAAAGATTACATCGGAACATTCGCCAGTTCCATAACAAAGCACAGCCTCCTCATTCTCTAATAATGCTCACTGTGCTTTGAAGCATTGCGCAGCACAAGAGGGTTTGAGACTCCAGTGGGGTGCAGAGGGGTTTTTTTTGGCTGATGGGGCTGGAATATGCATCTTGTCCCTCTCCCCATCAATCCAGTGCAAGGTCACCAGGGTGGTGAATGAGGGCGCTGAATTGCAGGATTACTCCGCTCTCTCACTCCTCATTAGGTCTGATTAATCCTGGCAGGTGGCTGAGAAGCTGAGAACCCCACTGTGGCCTTTGAGCGCTGGGGGTACAGAGAGGCTCCTCCCCAGCTCGCAGTCTCCAGCACCGACACACACACACACACACACACACACACACACGCTGTGAAAAGGTGACCTGGAGGGCAAGGGTGAGATGGCATCTCCATCAAAACTTCTTTCCCTGCGCCCCAAAAAAGGTGACTGACCTGAGGATTACGCAGGAAAGGGGGTCTGAGAGACAGCTGACCTCATCAAAAGAAATCTCTAAAGAGGAGGCCACATCGTCACCTCATGATTCCTGAAGCCTTGATTTCATGCATTTATGAGAAAAAGCTTTAAAAAGGCAATTTTTCTTTCCAATTAGAATGTGGGTACTTAGAAATGTGTTATTAATTGACATGAGACCCTCTCACCCCGAGTTTCCTCTCATTAGAGAAGCTCTCTCATCATCAGACTCACTAAAAGGACGTCCTCAACTTGGTGTCCACAGTGCTCTTCACTAAAGATCCAAGGGCTTTTCAGATGGAAAGCAGTCCCCAATCTATCACGCACCCTCCAGCCCTGCCTGCCATTTGAAAGACTGAAAACTGAAGTGCCTGTACTGCCACCTCAAAAGCGAAAAACATTTGTTTTATCTCGAAGGTGTGTGAGCGACAAGAATCTCGTGACTGCGCCCGCCAGCTGTAGCGACACTCCAATCCCGCTCTGCTTCTCACTGAAAATGAACTGAATAGTGCTGCTGTCGCTTCTCATGTAAAAGGCTCTGCACTCCTTCACTCCATGCATGCTCAACGCACAAACTCACATAGAAGTGGAAGACTTCTACATGTATACACACAAGCTGTGAACACGAAAATACAACGCAAGTACAGTAACTTGACATGGTTCACATGACCCCAGTGTCATGGACTGTGCTTGATGCAGCCTAATGATACATACTGCATATACAGCTCTGGATAAAGTGAACAGACTGCACATTTTTTCTGATGTTATCCAACAGTAGCTGAGTGACATTTGAATGATTTGACAGTCATATTCACATTTGCAGTCTGGTCTCTTCATTTGAATGACAACATCAACCCATTTGAATGTCGCTCAGCAACCGTAGGATGACAATCAGACAAAGGTGCAGTGGCCTCTTCATGTTTGGCCAGAGCTGTATATTATGTTACTCATATCAACTTTCAGTCACGTACTGTAGGTAGAGCATGAATAGAAGCTGTGTATGATGAGGAGAAAGCCTGCAGTGTTGTTGTTGTTGGTGTGCGTGCCATCCTGCTGCTGAACACGGTGCGTTTCAGTCACGCCCCGGTGCGCCGCGCTCGTTTACCCCCCCGTTAGTGGCTCAGCGGCGATCGGGATGCTCCGTTTCTGATTGGAACATTTGGCGTGTGAGCAGGCGATCAGCGTGGCCTTTGAAGAGGCTTGGCGCTCACCAGATCATGAGTAATGCAGCTTGACACACAGACGGGGCTCACACTTGTGCTCCACACTGTAACTTTAGAAAAGACTAAAGCAGTGGTAGTGGTAGTGGCAGCGGAGCGGCCCGCGTGTGCGTGGGCGGGCATCTGCGCCTATATCCTCCTGGGCACCCTGCGGTGCTGGAGCTGTACGCCGCTACATTAGTGTCTGCGCATGCCAGTCTCAGAGCTGTATATATCATCTCTGAATGAGGTGTGTGTACTGTGTGCATGGCTGCACAGGTGTGTGTGTGTAACTCGTGAGTCCAGCAGCACTCCTCGACAGCAGCACACTCAGGGGCGGGCCACCACTGGCTCTCGGCCACCTCGGCCTCAGCTGCCGTCCGGCCTCGTCTCCGCTAACTGGCCTCCTCGTCCCTGCTCTGGGCAGCGCGCCACTCCCAGTGAGTGGAGAGATTACAAAGACGCAGCACGGACGCCCCTACAGGGACAGCCCTGTCCAGCTCTCTCCTCCCCTCTCCTCTCCTCTCTTCTCCTCCTCTCTCCTCTCCTCTCCTCTCCTCCCCTCTCCTCTCCTCTCTTCTCCTCCTCTCTCCTCTCCTCTCCTCTCTTCTCCTCCTCTCTCCTCTCCTCTCCTCTCCTCTCTTCCCCTCTCCTCTCCTCTCCTCCCCTCCCCTCTCCTCTCCTCCTCTCCTCTTCGCTAACAAAGCCTGTGGCAGCTCAGCGTGGCCGCCCATAAAGGACTAATCTCCACCAACTGCTAAAGTGGCAGAGAGCAATCAAGGCACAGCCGGTGGAACAATAAACCACACGCACCACGGTTCCACCGTGCGCCATTAGAACATATAGCCACGGTGTTGAGTTCACCGGACGCAGGTCCAGATAGAGTATCCTGCTCGATTTTCACCAACATGACCTCGCATGGGACACAGATGGGGGAAGCGCACCCTGGGCCTGAGCCCCTGCGCTGCTCGTCAGCCCACCATCTGTGTTCGACACGTTAAAGCAGGAAGCCGAGCGTAAACACACGTAGCACATGTTGGTGAGGTTGTGTACATTTGGACATGGGATGCCACGGTCGAGTGTGGGGAGGATGTTATTCAAGTAGAGGTGAACGGTACACGGTCACACTGACCCCAGAACAGATAGAGCAGCAGTTAGTTAGCGGAAGACTCTGACTGACACCTCTTGCGCTGATTCTGCTGAATGCACTCCAAATCACAGCCAAAGCCTTGGTAGATTATGCTGCTATTTGGGTGAGGTGCTAAGTGGCAAGTGCATTGCACCCTGCTTTTTCACACGTCTTTGATTGCTAAAACCACCGCCCACACACACTCAGTCACACACCCCCACTCCCCCCTCCTCCTGTCTCCTGGTCCTCTCTGGCCCAACAATTAGCAAACCTTGAATCCTCTTGTCTTCCCATCTCCCCCTCCGAGGCCGTGTGAATATTTCATGGCGTTGGGGAGCGCGAGGCCGGCCTGCTCTGCGTGTGAGGTGGCTGAGCGAGGGGCGGCTCAGCCAAGCATGAAGGACCCCAGGGCACCAGCACTGGCAGCACCAGCAGCAGAGGAGGCAGCAGCCCTGGCCCACTTTCCCCCTATTCTCCCTCTCTCTGTCTCTCCGCAAGGTTAGCCCCGTCTGTGGGCACCAGAGGGGAAGGAGGAGACGAGAGGAGAGGAGAGGAGGGGTGAGGAGGGGTGAGGAGGGGTGGGGTGGGGTGGGGGTGCTGGAGGCCAGGCAGCTCACGGGGCTCAGACGCTAACTCCCCTCTGCAGAACATCCCCTCCCAGAGATGCCGGCTGACAGCTTGCACCTTTATCCGTTTTCCATCAGGTCCTGCATTGTGTGCATGTGTGTATGTGTTTGTGTACGTGTGTGTGTGTGTGGGTGTAAGAGAAGGCAAGTGTATGTGTGTGTGTGTGTGTGTGTGTGTGTGTGTGTGTGAGTGTGTGTAAGATAGGCGACTGTGTGTGTGTGTGTGTGTGTGTGTGTAAGAGTAGGCGAGCGTGTGTGTGTGTGTGTGTGCATGTGTGGTTGGGGAGAGAGTGAGCTGGAATGGAACTATGTTTCAGGTGGAGAAGAATAATAAGGCTGTTTGCCCCTTATCTCTCTGAACCTCCCTGGTCGAATGGGAGATCAATGTTCAGATCAGGGCTACAGTGTGTGTGGAGCATTCTCTCCCTCTGTGTGTGTGTGTGTGTATAGTTTGGACAGTTTGTGGGTTTGGATGTATGTGTGTGTGTGTCTGTAGATACTAGTACATGTGCACGTGTGTACAGTATGTCAGGTTGTGAGTGGTGCCTGCATCATTATGTGTGTGTGTGTGTGTGTGTGTGTGTGTGTGTGTGTGTGTGTGTGTGTGTGTGTGTGTGTGTGTGTGTGTGTGTGTGTGTGTGTGTGTGTGTGTGTGTGTGTGTGTGTGTGTGTGTGTGTGTGTGTGTGTGTGTGTGTGTGTGTGTGTGGGGTAATGGTGAGGGTAGCGGGGGCCTGTGCTACTCTGAGTTGTGTGGAGCTAATGAACTCCAGTGAGAGTCAGCAGATCCCCACACGTCTCCCCACAGAGCAGCTGCCTCTGCCGCCGGGTCCGGCCCCGGTCTGGCCCACGTGCGGCACACACTCTGCTGCCATCTGGCTCGGGAGGGCGGCCCGCCCTGACGAGGAGACGGCTGCTCGGCGCGCCACAGGGGTGCGTCCAGTGTCAGGAGCACCGTGGGGGTTGTTTTGATCTCGTACGGGGAAGCAGACAGACAGACGCAGATATTTACAGCACAGGAGAGTGGCAGGATGGGGATGGAGTGATGATGGATCACGACGATGGAAAGAGAGAGAGACAGAGAGAGAGAGGGAGAGAGAGAGAGCGACGCTAAAAATATGAGATACGGGTGGTGGTGGTGGTGGAGGTGATGGTGGGTGGGGGGAGAGTTGGCAGGTGGTGTGGATGGAACTGTGCGGTGAGCAAGAAATGGAGAGGGAAATCACTCAATAAACATGAGTGTCACCTGCAGCTGAGGACAGCAGAGGATAAATATAATAGGATTGCTGCTCTATATAAAGCCTCCTTAGACAGGAAGTGTTCCCCTTGGAGACGGCAGTCTCTTAGGCCACTGCATCGTAAACTCCCCTACCTTCAGTTCACCTTCACTTTACCCCTGACAACCCCCCACCACCACCACCACCACCACCACCACCACCACCACTCCTGTTCCGAGGAGGGACTTCTCTACTCCCGCGTGGACTCCCATTAAGTTGTTATGGAGCATTGCACATGAAGGCCCACTGATGTGAGTGGAGGAGGCCTATCTGTGTAATCAGCCTCCAAACACTCTTTGATGTGTTTCCAAAGAGAATGGCTGATGACCCGGCGCTCCCCTGCGACGGGTCAGAGGAGTGCGGTAGCCACCCAGATGAGGGGTGGGCAGTGGGCAGGACTGGCTCTCTGGCTCACCTCTGCAGTGGCTACACCGAGGGAGAGAGGGAGAGATGTAGAGAGAAAGAGATAGAAAGAGGGAGAGAGAGAGAGAGAGAGAGGCACTGGAGCAGAAGGAAGGGGGATGTAAACAAGCTAGCCCCAGGGCGGCATGCTGTAGGAAAAGTTCACTGTTTGTAGGGTACTGTTGACACGTCATCTTCCTCCTCCTCCTCCTCCTCCCTCTCCCTGCTCTCTGTGTCTCCTCCCCACCCCCTTATGTCAACAGTCCCCCTTCCCTCTGTGGCCAGTAGGAGTGTTGCTGTTCCACACCCAACAGCCCCGGATCAGATCGATGTATGGAAGCAGGAAGCTCAACAAAAGAGGGAAGGAACTTGAGCTCCAAGGAAGAGGATGTTGATGGGGAGACGGGCGGAGAGAGCGCGGGACAGGCGGCCAGGAGAGAGTACAAGAGGGGAAATAATTCATCAAGCTGACAGCCATAAAATAGGCTTGTCATACAGGATCACAGGCTCATCATCCAGGCTTCTTAAAAGGCCATTACAGACAAAAAAAAACGGTACGGAGATGAACACTAATGTTCTCTGACTGTTGCATTGTAGGTCCACCGTTTTCATGACATTTCCTATATTTAATTTTGATGTAGCACACATTTGGAGTCTTAGCCATGATCTCCTGCGATTGCAGAGGGCTGGCCTGTTTTAGCGCTAGCGATGTCCTCCCACTGTCCGCTGGTCTGTGCAGGGGAGCCGGTGGAGTGTGGGATGTTCTAGGGTTGACTTGCGTGGCGGGCCTGTCTGTGGTAATGCATGTGTCTGCCTGTCCCCATTATTATGGATGGGCCGGCGGCGAGCTGCTCCATCAATCTCCCACTCCCCTTCACGCGCCGGGCCTGACATTAATTACGCTATCATCCTGGGTGGCAGTGACAGAGCGCCATGCCCACGCACGCAGGTGTGCCCCTATCGCACTCACACATCTACACACACACACACACACACACACACACACCACACACACACACACACACACACACACACACACACACAGATGCCTTTTGTGCCCTGTGGATGTGGATGACACAGCCACCTCTCTCTCTCCCCCTCTGTGGCAGCCCTGGCACATGAGGCGGTGTGTTGGGGGCAGCTTTGTCCCTGTGCTGTCAGGACAGAGTCGTGGGACAGAGAGGAGAGGAGAGAGGAGAGAGATAAATAACTCGTCATCCAGACCTGGGGCTGTGTCCTCTGCAGGTGAAAAGGTTCCCTTCCTCATCATGGGGCCCAGAGAGGGGTACAATTGCACACAGGTACGTGTTTGTGTGTGTGTGTGTGTGTGTACAGGTATGTGTGTGTGTGTTTGTCAGGTTGTTTGAAGCTCCCTGCTTTCTCATTAACAAGGACAGCCAGGTTACAGAACTCTGTATCTCATGAGCTCAGCCTGTGTGTGTGTGTGTGTGTGTGTGTGTCTGTGTGGCTGTGTGGCTGTTTGTTTATTTGTTTACAGTACTGGCTCCAGCTCTAACATCTGTTAGCCACCGGGCTGTCTCCCAGGACCTCTGAGAGGAAACTTTCTCTTCGTCAGGGTGCACATCTGCAACATCTGTTCCCAACTTTATGGTCTGTCAGGGCCTCTCAGACAGTATTTCATCTAAAACAATGCTCTTTCAACTTTGGTATGTCCTAGATTTGTGTGTGTGTGTGTGTTTCGGTGTGCACACATCTGGGTCTGTGTGTATGTGGGTCTCTGTGTGCGTACAGTATATATATGTGTGTGTGTGTGTGTGAGAGAAAGTTTCTGTGTGCATGTATATATGTATATGTTGTAAAATGTGTGAAGGAGACGTCCAGTGTGTATACGTCAGGGCTCATAACTCTTGAAGGTTGCTGGGGTGGTCTGGGTGCTGGCTGTCTGATTGATGGCCTCATCAGGTAATAGCCCCTGGCGGCTCTGGACCACTGGCCAGTGGGTTGAGGGTCAGGCCTCTGCCACAGCCGCCCCGCAGGGCCTCCACATGAATCACGGCAGGGCTCAGAGGGTGCGGACGCCAAGGTGCCCGTGCCCTGCGGGCACTCAGGACCAAGGCCATGGCACTATCTGTGAGTGGGCACAAGTCTTTGCTTGCAAATGGCTGCTGTGTGTCAGTGCAGAGAGGAAATGGAATGAGTCATTGCTGTGGTGCCCTGCAGATCTGTATTGGGAGGTTAAATGGAATCGGCGAAGGGAAGATGTGTGTTGGGGGGGGGGGGGGGGGGGTCTGAGTGGGTGGGTTATATCTTGGGAAGATGAGGAGAGTCCTCGAGGGTCTAGAGACACAACATGCACAGACCCAGCTCCCCCCCAGCACACTGGGAAAAACAGACAGATTGCTGGATGCTGACAAACACTTCATGGAATAAGTACAGCACAGTTGCAGTGGAAGCTGCCTGAATGTGGTGTGGGGGTGTGCATGTGTAGGCCCGGGAGCCTTATCTGTGTGTGTGTGTGTGTGTGTGTGTGTGTGTGTGTGTGTGTGTGTGTGTGTGTGTGTGTGCTGGAGGAGAGAAAGAGGATTTGCTTTCCCATACATTTCTCACTCTGATTAAAAACGAATGCCTTCCCTGCATACATTCACCTCTAATTAAAATCGTGGAATTAATTCAGCATTACATTTACTCTGCTGGTATCTCTTTGTCCTAATGTGCTTCAACACACACGACGCGTCCAAGAACAATGGCCACTGATGACCACTGGTATCGATGGATGGACGACCGCATAGAGCTCGCTCCCAGGAGTCTTTACAGTTCACACAGGCCACTGTCTGGGCCATCACTCTGGACATGCTTGTTTTGCGTTGGCCAGCTGTCCTCCGTGTAGTAGAGATGGGTGTGGGATTACCAGAAGATCAAACGGGACCTTCATTACCAGTCGTGTATACGACCATGCAACACCAGGGACTTTGCAGTGTTGTACATACCATAAGCCTGGTCAAAGTGAGAGATTACACTGGGCTTATAGCACTCAAGCATGACCTGTGGTCATTAGTAGGGGACAAAAGTGTCTGCCTTCTACAGACGGCATAATTAAGCAAAAGACTAGTTTAGTCTGAAGAAGTGAGCCTGTCAGTGTGCGTGTTTCTGGAATGTGCCCTGTCTGCCCCTCTGTCTCTGCGCTTTGGACTATAAAGGGCTTGTTTTTCTGGTGGACGGGGTATGTGTCGGCGTAATCCTGCCCTGGCTGTCAGGTGAAACTCGATAACAGAGACAACGAGACGCGGAACATGAAAAACTAGAAGAGTCTCCGGCTGATCTGGTTTCCGTCGACAGCTAATTAACGCTCACTAATGTGTCCCTGTCCACTGCGGCAGACCTGTCCAGCTTCTAAAGACGCGGGCGCGTGTCACTCGATGCCTGGGGTTCCTGCCCCAGGGCCTACCACTGACGTGAGCCCCGTGGCCTTCTCCCCTGAAACAGGAGACAGGCCTCATCTCCCCCCCATTAGATTAGGTGACCTGCCGGGATGTTTGCGACGCTTGTTTTTCGCGAGGGTCACAAACAAGATGACCGCCACAGTGGGTCAGTCCTCGTGTGCGTCTATTCATCCGTCCAGATCGAGTATCCCACAGCACTAATTGCTGAGTCTTCCAAATGCAGATATGGCCCCAACTCCTCTCTCAAGATCAGATGACTGTCCTGAATGTCTGAATGATTTTTCAAGGGTCAATACAAGACCGAGTAAGTGGATAATACCGCCAAAAGAGCACCAGTCTTGTAAATAGAACTGCAGCAAATGTAGAACAATACAGGAACAATGTTTGCTGCTCTCTTTTGATGTTTTTCCATGATTATGACTGAAATCAAATGAGAGTCAAGTCTGATTGACGGGGCACACTCCTAATGTGGCTTGGCTTGTTTGCAAGCTACCTCATGAGCTGTCAGGCTCTCTACAAAATGTAACGTGGCCTTTGGAAGTCCTAGTAATTGAGCCAAACAGTGCCAAACTCAAACTGAGTTATCTGTGCAGGGCCTGTCGCCCGGTGTAACCATGACAACGCCTCACTCCACTCCAGGTGGCGATAATAAGAAATCAGCAGTCTACCAGCAAGTCTATCACTCTCTTCAACACTTCCGCTCACTCTGTTGTTTCCCTTTTCTCTCACTCCCCCTCTTCCATACTTCCTCTCTTTTTCATCTCTGATTAGCCTCCACAGCCCTCAGTTGTTCTGTCTAAAGCGCACTTGGCTCTAGTTTTCCCCACTACAAGACTTCCTGTCATGCTTCTCTCTCTCTTTTATAACCGCTAGAACAAAAGCGTTTTAACAAGTGCTGAGCTCACTCTTTAGAAAAAAAAAAAAAAACTTGGATGTTGAGGAGTGGGAAGCAGAAACAGAACTGCCTGGAGTTTCAGAGCTGCCATCGAGTGCTGATGACCCTCTCCCACGGAAAATTACCCATTCATCCGGTGCAGCACGCAGTACTCCGCGGGTCATTCTCTTTACACTCTGTGGGTAGATACAATTTACCAGGCCGCCGGTTAAATCAGGCGTACTGAACTGCAGTATCATTACGCTGGCCAAAAACAGTTCCCTTTTGCATTCGCGTGCTGCCTTCCCCCTCTGGCTGATATCTCCATATCTGCCTGTCTATCGTTTGTCTCTCATTTCCCTTCGAAAACGTTGTTGTATAGTGTGTCCACACCGGTCCACCACCTCATTGCTCCCGCTCTGCTGTGTGAGGCACACAGATACAATGTCTTTGCTGTCTCTCTGCCTCGTCTCATACAAAACCACACAACAACAACAGCAGCTCAACCCCTGCACCATTCCCAGCCTTATTTCTTTATTTGATTCAGGAGGAAGCAAGGGAGGGCCGTCCACCCCCCTGCACCACCGTCGGACACTCAATAATTCATGGCAGGCAGATCAGAGAGGACCAGTGGAACCTCGGCTTTGTGGCTAAATCAGAGTGCCTTCCGCCTACCAGACGGCCTGAAATAGAAAAGGGGAAAAAAGGCTCTGGCGGATCCGTCTGAGCCGGCCGGCTGCTCCTGAGACAGACCACACACAGAGATCCGTCTGAGACGAGCACAGATCCAGTTTCCCCACCGGGCCCCCGTGAGCGCGTCCGACGTCCTGAGCGTGCTTTTATTCACACGCCATCCGTGGACGGTGGCCAGAGCGTCCGAGCGCCCCTGCCCAGTAATTGGTCAGCGGGACTGGGCGGCCCGTGGGCTGCGTGCTGCTCTGCGTCTGGGGAAGGGCTATATTTAAGGGCTCTATCTGCAGCTGAGATCAGCGGCCGGACACACGGCCAAACAAAAGCACAGCGGGCAGACATCTCTGGCAGCGGCACATCTGAGAGAGAGCTGCTCTATTTCTGCTCCGTGTGTCTGCGGCGCCTGAGGTCGTCAGGTTCACATTGACAGACGTGAGGAGCCGCATCTCTAAGAAGTGACCTATTTTTCCCATAACAATTTTCAATGAAAATTTGAAAAGCTGCTTTTTAAATAATTACCAGCCCTAGCACAACACAGGGAAGGATGAGACACCCTCGGATGGTGGACTGCTTTTTGGCAATTACCGACCCGGAGGGCTTTATAATGAAAACAAACAAAAATGCTCTTTCAAGTATTTCCCCAAAGTCCTCCAAGGGTTGTCTACGCTTTAAAAAAAGACGAGACGGATTCAAGCAGCATTACAATCTGACATTTACCAGAGAACAGTTTAGAGGGATATAACCTTTAAAAACATGTCCTGCATCCCGACTGAGAGAGCCGGAATAGACGGCTGTAGTCCACCATTCACAACACATGGCAGTAGTTCTTCTCTTGGATAACATTGATGAAAGTGTCAGGGGGAGACAGGGGGGGCAGAAGCAGGGTAGGAATGGGAGCGGCGCGATGTCAGTGTGGTGCTGCTCGAGCGCTGCAGATTTAGGGCCGTGGAGGGCAGCCCTGGATGTGCAGATTGGCCGTGCTGTGTGGACGCAGGCTGCAGCCTCAGCAGCTGGGTATCTGCTCAACCAACAGATGGCCTGTGGTGCCTCTTAAGAGAGGAGATTGTAGCCTAGGTGTTGGCATGAAAGCTCCCCTTCCCCGCCCACACACACAAATAACACCTCTCCCCGCACACACACACACACACACACACACAAACAAGCGCTCACAAGCAAGATGTCTCCCTTAATTAAAGCGGTAGTGTAAAAGAGGGATTAAACTAATCCAGTCATAAAGCTAATGTGTCACATTAGCACACACACAGCATTTGATCAGCAGATATGACAGCACAGACTCACATTCAGCCACCACTACATGTAATACTGCTACTATCGTCTCCCTATGCATTGCCTATCAAATCCTATAGGATCTGTGCTCATGAGTACTGTATGTCAGAGGTACGTCCAGCAGAGCTTCAGTGCCTGCATGTGATCATGAAGGCAGACAGGACTGCGTCCAAATGGACCAAAAGCAGCTGGGCCACCTCAGTAGTGCAGCAGCACACCAAGCACCACATGCAGCCCCACAGCCCCCCACAGCCCCACAGCCCCCCACAGCCCCCTCCAGCCCCCCACAGCCCCCTCCAGCCCCACAGCCCTGATGGTAAACAAGCCGCAAGAGCGCGGAGAGAAACCACTGACACGAGCAGTAATTAATAGCAGTGCATTATGGTTCCCTAGGAACAGGACATACTAGTTATGTATGCATTGCGCGCACACATACACACACACACACATACACACACACACACCCACATACACACACACACACACACACACACACACACACACACACACACACACACACACACACACACACACACCTACACCCCCCCCCCACACACACACACACCTACACATGCACCCACCCACACACACACACACATATACATGTACATGCTTACACGGTGCAGGCTCATACCAGCAAGACAGCAGCGCTTAGTTACTTTGGTGCATATTTTGAGGGTTGCCTTGGTGATTTGAAATTCCTCGACTCGCTCTGGTTTTTGACAGGAAAGGGAAGAGATGGTAAAGAGAGGCTGACGGGCTGAGCTGAGGAAATGACATCAGTCCGTTCCAGTGGGAAGGAGTCGGGGGTGGAACAGAAGCGAGGGATGCAGACTCATCTCTCTCTCTCTCTCTCTCCCTCTCTCTCTCTCTCTCTCCCTCTCTCTCTCTCTCTCTCTCTCTCTCGCTTGCTCGCTTGGTCTGCCCAGAGTTGCACCATCAATGTCTGGAAATACTGAGCCATCCCCTGCTGGCACTGGAGTCAGTGGAGGGGGAGTGTGGCTGGGCTCTTCCCCGAGTCCGTCTGCTGACTCCACCTATTCTCTAAATCTGGGAAACCCAGAGAAAAAGAACCAGCCAGCCTGAAGGATTCGGTTGCTCAGCTCTGAGTCAAGCTGTGGCCTGGATTGAATAATTAATTCTGGAGGTGTAAGGGAAAACCGAGGTGGAGTTGGAGGAAAGCACACTGAAATGCATGAACGAACGCACACACACACACACACACACACACACACACACTAATGCTTTTCTGTCAACTCATAATAACTGACAGCCCTCTGCATGCCATTCCACAGCAAGGGTATGAAGACAAGAAGAGACAGATAGAAATAAAGATTGAGAGAGAGAGAGTGTGAGTGAGTGAGTGAGGGAGAGAGAGACAGATAGAGAAAGATAGAGAGAGAGAGAGAGAGTAAGGGAGGACATGGCTGTGGTGTGCCCTAATATAAAGGGCTGTGGCCTGGCTTGCCTCAGGGAGGGAGAGTGGCAGTCGTCCATAAGCCATACGTCACAATCAGCTGTGTAAAGTGGAGGTGACACTAAGTGTAATTTGCAAGTGGAACGAAATCATCAATTACACAACGATGTGTGTAATGTGCTTGTCAGCCCAAAATATGCTCCAGCTGTTTACAACACAGGAACCGACAGATAGAGAGAAAGAGAGAGAGAGAGGGAGAGAGAGAGAGAGCTGCACTCATATCGGTGGAGATAGAGAGGAGTGCATTTACAGGAAATGCTACAGATATATTACAGTAAACATTTTTTACTCTTGTATTTAATCTCGACCTTTTGATCAGTGTTACAGTCAGCGGGCCGGTTGTGCGTTCAGGGTTTGCGTCAGAAGCCGTGTCCGTAAACAGGGAGGAGGAGGAGGAGGGGGGTGAGAGGGGCTTCCCTGCACTCCAGCCTCCTCCTCTCCTGTCCTCTCCTCTCCTCTCCTCTCTTCTCCTCTCCTCTCCTCTCCTCTCCTCTCCTCTCCTCTCCTCTCCTCTCCTCTCCTCTCTTCTCCTCTCCTCTCCTCTCCTCTCTCTATACGCGCTGCCTGCGCTACTCAGCCGAGGGGATGCCAAACAGATGTCGGTGTGAGGATGACACACAGCATACTGCCCACATCCATCCAGCGCTGTGCAAACAGCCAGTCACTCAGGCATGCTGCTCTGCTCTGCTCCGCTCTGCTCTGCTCTGCACAGCTCCTCTCTGGCCGGCCGGGCCTGGGCCATACATGGTCAGCCTGACCTGTCTGTGGCAGAGGGCCCCCTTCCCACGCCTTTCCCACAACCCCACTCTCCAAGCACAGACACAGACTCCTTCTTTCCGTCGCTCTCTCTCTCTCTCTCTCTCTCTCTCTCTCTCTCTCTCTCTCTCTCTTTTCGTCTCTCCTGCTCTCTCCCCCTCTCATTCTCTCTCTCGACCAGTCAGCTGCAGCGGCAGCTTTTAATGAAGTGGATCAATCAGCGGCCCTCGTGGTGATTTTTAATTTGCGCTGCTTATCTGTGTGCCTAACCCCCCTCCTCTAAGCCCTCCTCCAGGCTTACCACTCAGCCCAGTCCTCTGAGAGAGGGGGGGAGCAACAACAGAGACTGAGACTAATGTGATGTTAGCATTATTCCTGGAGCGCTTCTCCTTGGCTTGGCTGATATCGCAGGGCTAAATTGGCGTGGCAATGCAAGTGTGCAAGTGAAGACACATGACAAAGAGGCAAGAGGACACAAAAGTCCAAAAAGTTTCAATCAAAACGTAACAGTAAAAGGGGGAGAAAAGTCCACTGCCAGCCCCCTGAAGGCTAGCGCTGATCTGTCCAGCCACACAGACTACCCAGCGGTCAGCTCTTATGCCATCATGTGGGACACCCCCCAGCTCTGTGCAGAGGAAAAACAGCGCCCCGAGCACATCTCCCAACCTGTCCCTTCGGCTCTGACAGGAGCACGCTCCGGCGTTTTATGGAGCGCTATGAACAACAGCCTTCACTTATCTTCTTAACAACCTCCTGTTTTCCTTGCTGTTGCTAAGCACCCCTGACAAACTGCCTGCGACCTCCCTGTATCTTGTGCTTTGATAGGACAGTTGTTTCTGTTCGCGTACTTTAGCCAGCGCTACATGAAGTGCAGAGCCAGTGTTTTCCTTCCATATAGGGAGAAGTCTATACTGCTCGTACCATACGTCTGGAGTGATATGGAGGGAATGAGGACTTTTAGTGCTGCCGATCCTACGCTCAGACCAAGATTAGTAAACAAATCCGGTGGTCTTAATCCACGTACTACATTCAACACTTCCACACTGGAGTCGTCCAGATGTAATCGCGATCCTTGTCTCTTGATTCCTCCCGCCCTGCCTGGGCTCTCTAGTCTCCCACAGACGCCGTGTGAATAAATGAGCGTGGTCAAAAGGGCTGAGTAAGTCTGCGCTCCCAGTCTACAGTAGACTCTATTCTGCTGGGTGCACTTATTCTACGGAACTGCTCTCTGTGTGTGTGTGTGTGTGTGTGTCTGTGTGTGTGTGTGTGTGTGTGTGTGTGCGTGCTCAGTTCATCAGGCGCTGGGTGAGCTCTCCTCCCTGTGATGAGGCGAGGCACTTGCTCACCTCCCCTGGCGAGCGCGCACACAATCCCAGTCTTGATTAAGGCCCCTCCTGCTGACTCCCAGGTATTTATAGGCCTCAGGCATCTCCCAACGTTGGGAGGGAGGCTTGGCCACCAGCGCATACAGTATATATTTACACACGCATATGAAGCAGTGCACTGTGGGCTTGACAGACATCATAAGCTCATTGTGTTGAAGTATCAGGTGAGCGCGAGGGCTTTGGTGACTGAGCGCTTCCTATGGAACCCTGACAAGGCTCATTAATCAACCGACGAGAAGCTCGATCCACCTAACCTTTGCTCAGGGCCCCTGGACACAGATAAGGTCTCCAATTGAATTGCAGTGTGATTTGTCACCAGTGCAGCCCCCTGACACACACACACACATACACACACACACACACACACACACACACACACACACACACACACACACACACACACACACACACACACACACACACACACACACACACACACACACACACACACACACACACACACACACACACACACACACACACTCACACTCCCCCAATCAGGCAATCCTCTGAGGCCTTTGTTGGCTGCACTGACCCAGTCTCAGGGTTACGCCTCAGAAGCCGCGCACAGGCTAATGCAATGAGGACGGGGCTAGAGTTTCCCCGCAGATCACTAACCCTTTCAATTTAGCTCGCGCAGCTCAATTTACCTGCAGCGTGACCCACTTTATGGAGACCATCTCCCTCCCTCAACACTCCTCAGAGCCCACCGAACACCACATTCCAAAGGCCGCAAGGAGCACAGCAATGGATTCTGGGTAGTTTATGATACCATCACACAAGAAAAATCCAATTGATTCACGATTCCCTCCCTCTTGTATGCATAGCAAGACAGATGTCTGCAAAGGAGGTAATATGCTATATCTATCCATGAGTCTGCAGTGGAGAATTCCCATTGCATGATTATCCAGACGGATTAAAAGAGAGGAAGAGGAGACAGGAACAGGAATATCCTGAGTGTGGGTGGGCGCAGCGCAGCGCTGGCATGCAGATATGCAGGGAGATGAGAGGCGAGCAGGAGAGAGACCGTGGGAGAGAAAGAGAGGGAAGAGCGATGGATGAACAAAGGACGGAGAGGAGGGATTATTGGAGCAGGTCTATGGTGAAGATACCTGCTGGACCCTGGGGCTTTCTGCTCTCTTGGTCAATCTCTTTTCCCTCACCCCCCCCCCCCCACACACACACACTCACCTCACTCTCTCACTCTCTTTCTTTCTCTCGTGAGAAAGTGTCCATATCGACAGAGTGATGCTGGCCCACTTAATGTCCTCCCACATGGTCTTACAGAAGCCCTTTAACTCAGAACCAGTCCCAGCCAGCCCACCTCCTCCACCCCCCCGCCCCCCCCCCCCCCCCCCCCCCCTCCTGTGGAGAGCAGATGAAGGCTTTCAATCCATCACACATCTGCCCCAGAAGAGCCTGGGGACTGCAGGGGACCTAGGGCTGGGAATGCATCAGATATGCAGCGAGCTGCCTCCGTCTCCGTCTCCATCTCTATCTCCGGCTGGAGCTGACTGACTGCCTCTCCAATGCAGCCCCACTTACTGCAGCAGACACCCAGGGCACCACTGAAGGACGACGAGGGGAAAAAAGAGAAGAAGAGCATCACAACATTTGCCTCCGGCGGCCTCCCGGGGCACCACGGCCGGCTGCTCTTTAAATGACTCGAGCGGCGACGGGCTCCCGCCGAACCAGAATAGACCGAGAAGAAAAGACATTTTATGAGGCGAGCTGCCTATAAACGCCATTGCCTCTATTTCATTTGAACCGAATTGAACATCTAGTTGACAAGTGCTGCTATGGGCGGAGATTATTGCTGTGTGAAAACTCCTGCAATGGGAGAGTCAGCAGTGAAGAAGAGCTAAGAGATCATTATCTTTCATTAGGCAGGCAGATGGTTGTGTCCAGTGTGGTTACTCTGCTGCCCGCACTGAGCTTTGGTCTGTCTCTCAACACATGTGGTCTCACTGCTGACCAGAGGTCTATACCCAGGAGATCTAACTGACTCTTGACCATGGTCATTATCTGCTAACATTATCTGCTTACACTGCATGTCTTGGCCCCTCGTGTACAGTAGTTTCAAAAAGCATGCACAATCCTCTAAATGAAGAGCTTTTGTGATATAGAGATTTTACTTCTATTTTGAAACTCAAATGTAGATGGAAATATTTTCCCTGAGCTTGGTTTTAAATAGAAACTGTACCAGATACAACAGTGCTTGCAGTGACCTAGAAAAGTCGCTGTCTCCCGTTTCTTTTGTCGCCCTTTCTTTCTCTCGCTCTCTCTCTCACTCACACACACACACACACACACACACACACACACACACACACAAACAATTTCTCCCTTGTTATTTCACACAGACATACATTTTTAAAGCCCTGCATTGTTCGATTATGGGATGCTTCCTATTGTCACCTTTTTGGTGAGTGTAAAAAAAACAACTCCATCTGTGCCAGAGCAAGCACTGGCCACCCTGCTGATAGGCTCCACTTGGCTGCCTGCGGACCACAGACCTCGGTCCAGCCCGGTCCAGTCAGAGCCCCTCCAGCACACACAGCCCAGGCCAGGCCACCATCTGCACTTCCCTAATCAAAGGTCGCAGAGCAGCAGGCCAAAGCAAGCGCTGCAGTAATCAAGGCGAGAGCGAGCACATTACACTAGCCGCTAATTGCTGGAGCAGACCTGCGATGGGCTCAGGCTCCTCTAGGGGGGGTGTTCTAATGGCCGCCACTAACACATTTGCCAGTCTCTTAGGACTGGGCCGGCGCTAATAAACTACAGCAGAGAGCACAAGTGAGATTAAAGGGGCAGCTCACCCATTATCTACTGCACCTCACACCACTGGAACTCTATTTGGGCTCATTTGTGGACAACACAAAGGCAGCTACGCACTCAATCAGCACTTTTTTCCCTTTTCTATGCGAGTGGAAGGAACCATTTCTTTCTGGTCACTGACATTCTGTTGGATAACACACTGTACTGCACTGCTCAGCAAACCATACAGTAACTATTGATATGCAGATTTGTGGTGAATGGCAGAATGATCATATTTGTTAGGAAAGCCTACTAATGGACTGGCATCATGTCTGAGACACTTTATGCCAGTTATGTAATGCATCAGCCATATATTGTTGTTATGCAATTCTGTGGATTGGATTGTTCAGGAGGGTCAGTATGTGCCAAGGAGGACGCTTTTACTTCTTTTTTTTGCCATGTCATCTATTCCATTATTTCAAATCGCGCGTGTCTGTGAAATAAAATCACTCTCCCGCTCCCTGCTCTAGCAGACACGCGTTCCACCACAGCGGCGATGCAATACGCCACAGCGTGCTTCACATGAAAGGGTTCTCCACGTCTGCGCTGTGGCTTCAGCTCTGCATAATATATACTGTCTCTGTGAGTTAATGTGCTTCTCACTCTCCGTCCATCTCTCTCTCTCTCTCCCTCCCTCTCTCTCCCTCTCCCTCTAGTCTTAGTGCTTTCCCTGCCACAGGGCACTGAGGAAACTCAGAGCACTCCTCTGTGGAACGTCTCCTGCTTCTGCGTCTCCATGGCCACGGTTCTGTCGCAGCAATCAACAATGCCCCAAACTGTCGGGCTGGCTGTCTTCAGGGAGCGGGCAGCCTCCCTCCTCCTGTTCTCCTCTCTAGTTCCCAATCTCCCAGCGCCTCGCTCCCTTTCTTGTGCTCTTTAAGGTGTCACGCTGAAGACAGAAGCGAGCGTTGCGTCCGCAACGGAGACCATGCAGCCTTTTATATGCTATTTAGTTCTCGACTGACGCCCTACCTCAGGGAAATCATGTGATTGTGCAGCGGCTCAACGCTCGCCGTGATCAAAAGACTTGGCTCCTGTCAGTGCAAATCAGTGAAAGCATAACCTGGATGCGTCTCTTCCAAGTGTGTGTGTGTGTGTGTGTGTGTGTGTGTGCGTGCTCACGCACGTGTGTGTCTGCGTGGGAGACAATTTTAGACACCCCAGGGGAGAGTGTGTCACAACAAACACACACACACACACACACACACACACAGCCCGATGAAGCCTCTCAGGTAGAGAACCTTTCCAGTCCCGCCAGGCTCGCTGCGCTTCTCGTCACTGTCTCTTCCTAATTAGGACGAGCAGCACCAGTGTAATGTTTACCATGGCTCCCCTGCACTGCACTGCCTCCCCAAATAGCCCTGTGCACAAACAACAGGAGTCCCCCCTCCACCCACCCCACCCTACCCACCGCCTCCCAAACAACACACAGCAGCCACATCCACTGTCTAGTTCACGTGCACCAGTGTCTAGCACATGGTCTAGCACATGGACAGCGCTGAGCGAGGCTTCAGGGGCCGAGCCTTCTGTTCCGGGCGCTCGTCTATTTAGCGGAGGTCTCCTGTGGGCCTGGCTGCTAGGCTGTTTGGCTGGGGCTGGGGTGGGTGGGTTGGTGAGTGCACTCAGCGTGAATAGATGGCTCCTCAGAGGAGCTGTTCTGGCCTGGTGGGTGGGTGGGCGGGTGGGAGGCAACAATTGATTCAGAAATCCAGTTCAGCTCCCTCTCCGACTGATCCCCCCTCTCCGACTCGGCATCGCCTTGGAAACATGTGCCGCCTATCTCTATGGCAACGGCAGCTCCCGTCTCAGGGCTGTGTAGGTGAATGGGAAGTCAGCGGATCAATGGGACCCACACTCGGGCTCACCCCAACCCCACCTGCAGGGGCTCAGACCTGGGCAGTGGGTCTAAACTGACCTCTGTAGGAACCCTTCCCATAAACCCACATGAAAGACAAACACACACACACACAGACACGCACACATGCACTGATAGTCAATATCAGCATGAGAAAGCCTCACGATCATCCCTTAATTCCTCTGGCGGCATGGCTTAGCGATAGTCTCTCAAAAGCCTCATTCTCTCAGCAGTTTTATTTAGCTTCACACTAATTAACGACCATCTCTTGTTGTTGTTGTGTGTGTGTTTTTCCCTTCCCTGCATGTTGGGATCCATGTGCCTGTCCTCCCAATATACTGTACACTGCACATTAAAACACAACAGCACCGTTTCCAGCCAGCCTGCCTGCTCTCTCCCTCATTTGTCACGGGTGGCTGTGTGGTCCTCTCCCTCCGCTGCGCGCACGCACACACACACACACACACACACACACGCACACACACCGGCGGCCTCATACATAGTAATATGAGCTGGTCTCCTGTGGCCTGCTCCTGTTGGACTGCACTGGGCTTCGCTGGTGAAATGGCCACTGTTGTTTGCCCAGTGCTGCTGCCTCTGTTTGTCTAGCAGCACAGCCTAAAGAAAACCTCCCCCCATCTGGATGGCAACAGGGCTGTTGTTTTTCTTTTTTTTTCTGTCACCTTCCCGCCCAGCAACCCAGCCCATCTGCCTCTGTGGGAGTCTGCTGGGACTCGACAGCACCTGCAATATTGAGTGCAACCCAAAGCAAAAAAAAAAAAGAAGTCAAAGTTAATCATCCACTTCGGCTGCGGTTTCCTGAGACTAGTTTTAAATAGCTGCCGCAGTATTACTGTAATTTCATGCAAGATTCTTCTGACTGACTGATGACTGATCGATGTGAAGAGGCCTCCTCGGAACAGGAGGAGGTGCGCTCCCTGCTGCGTCTCCACCTGCTTGTGACTGCGCCTCCTGGCTGGCTCCTCTCTCTCCCCACAGCCTCGGCTGTCAATCAGGAGCAGACAGCCACGCCAGAGTACACATCTCACTTGCCCACTCACGCTCGCTTGTTTGGCGTTGAGGTTCCTCTGTTATGAACCGCCCTCACAGAATGAGAGGAATGTTAGCACTGCGTGCTCTCACTGCCAAACGCAAGGGGTGACAAAAGAGCATTCTTCAATGTCAAATGAATCCTTTAATCATTTTCTTGAAATAATAAAATAAAGATGAAAAGGGGCTGATTAGCACAAGCCGGAGTGCTCTGAATGCACGAGAGGCGCTAGGATAGCTCTCGGTCATCTTGGATCGTTTTGGACTTTCGGCCGCTCGTAGGCCCGCTGGGACACCCAAGCTTTCACGCGGCACGCCACTTGGCTTTGGCACCGCTCTGATTAAGCGATTCCACTCGCTGGTCATTGCTTTAGTTAATGCTTGAGTTACGACGGCGGCATGCAGGTAGACGACTCGGGGCGACATTAGCTCAAGTGATCTTTTATTCATCAAAGGCGTTGTTGACTGCTCGTGTGGAGAGCTCGCCGGCGCTGTTCCGCTGTATCCTCTTCCAGGTAATTACCTCTGGCAGCCTGGCAGCGCCGTGGCAGCGGCCATAAACCCTGGGCCAGGCCAGCGCTGCCACCGCGCTGTGTGTGTGTGTGTGTGTGTGTGTGTGTGTGTGTGAATTCAGGCCCTCAGAATGGAGTTAATGGAGCGGGGGAGCGGAGGCGATAGAGACGTCGCCAGCGTCGCCCGTCTCATGTGACCGCGCGCTCGCTCGGCCTCCGCTGCAAACCGCACACGCCGCGTGACCTTCAGCGGCCGAGGTGTCGGACTGAGAGTGGAGCGATGGAGCCCGCAGCGCCACCGTGGCGTCCGTTAACCCCCGACTGACCACTACTGCTGCCCACCACCACTGAGTGTGTGAGAGCGGCCTCGGATGGGGAGGGGGGCTTTCTTCATATCGCTGGCGTGTTGGCTTGACCGCTTGTCCTTGAGAGTTGGGTGGAAACTCTCTCTCAGAAGGATTAACCTCGGGACTGCAATCTCAGCAGACGGAGCTGTCCGATGGCCGACTGGTGGGCCTTTCAAAAGCCTCATCTGAGCTCCCTCACAAGAGGGGCTCTGTGACTCCATTGCCCTCCATAGGGCTCATTCTCAAGAGCACAAAGTGGCCATTGAGAATATTCTATGCTGCAGCGCTGGACAAAAGGAATGCACAGCGATGGAGTCTAGAGTCTGTCGTCAGTGGTGTGGGATGACCGCCATGAGAGGACAGGACAGAGCGGAGCGGACCGCTGGGTGTCCACTGTGGCCATGAATAATCCATGATGGCGGCTGTTGGTTTTGTTCCAGTGACACAGGGACAGATGACAAGTGGGTAACATTCCATGTGCTTTATGGAAACAAATCACTGAGAGCCTTGTTATGATGAGGGAGGCCGTTATAAACAAATCATTTCCATTCATATGCAGACAAACTCCTGTGGCCCTTCTGAACGATGTACATACGGTAGGTTGCCACTATCAGGCATATTTTTGAGACAGAACGATGACCACTGATGGAGGTCAATAGAGAGGCTGAGATGACCAGCGAGACATGGTGACTTTAGCCGCCCGTGGACATGATTTCAGGACTTCATGCGACTGGTCCAACATTAACTGGTGCTGAGATGAGGCCACTGCTCCACTCTTTCCAAACCCCACCGCTGCTGCTTTAAGGGCAGTTCAACACACAATGAGCCCATGCGTTCATCAATCTTCTCTGGCCCATTTTCAGGCGTGTTTTTCGGAGCCAGGTGAGCCGCCCCAGACAGCTTGTCAGAGAGTGAAGACGGAGTCCTAAGTGCCCTACTGGGTCCTGTCCCACTCTCCTGCCCTGCCCTGCCCTGGCCTGCAGCTGCGCTCGCTCGCTCGCTGGTGCGCTCCCATTGGCCGCTGGTGAGTGATGACTGCAGCTCCAGGTGTCAGCAGCGCGCTGGATAACGAGCAGGCGCCCTCCGAGTTCTCATGTTGCCCTCGCCATGAGTGACCTCCCACCCCTTAAACCAGCAACTTAAGGGACACACACACACACACACACTCTCTCACACACATACACACACACACGCAAACACCTGGGCCAGTGGTGGTGATTACTGCAATCTGCTGATTAGCGATGTTAGAGTAGAGTGAGTTCCACCTCCAACTTCTGTCAGGGTGCTCAACATGGAGTTGCCAGCCCAGCACACCCCGAACACAGACTGTAAATCCCAGACAGTGCTTGGGATGTCTGTCACATCGCTAGCAAGCGCCGAGTTTCAAACACCCTTTGCTCTGCAGGAAGCATGTGTCACTGACTCACTGACAGCATCTATCTGAGGTGTGCGCGCTTGCGCGAGCAAGATACAGCGAGAAAGTCAGCGAGAAAGAGAGAGAAGGAGAGAGAACGAGACAGGGAGAGAGAGAAAGATGGAGAGACAGGGAAACTTGAACAGCGAGGACGTATACGTGTGTGTGTGTGTGTGCATGTGTGAGTGTGTTGTGGAGGCGCTCGTGTGTGTGTGTGTGTGTGTGTGTGTGTGTGTGTGCCTAAGTCACGGAGGGCTGTTCAGGTGACAGGCTCATGCCCCGGTGGCTCGTGGGCTCCTGTAATTCAGCTCTATTTGCCTGAGCACTCCTCCCTTAAAAGTAATGAGCTTATGGAGATCACCTGTCTCCCTAGCAACACGCAGCACATGGAACAGGCTCGGCTGCCAGGGCCGCCCACTTCTGCATGAAATGGAACAGGTCAAGCAGCCCCAGGCAAACCGCTGGCTGTACACTGCGCCTGGCAACTCCACTCACTGTCCCTGCGGTCAAATTAGATTAACTTTGAAGCCAAACCAAGGTATTGATCATCATTACCTGTTTATACAGCATTTCCCACACACATTCTGGCTTTCTTGCACACATTAATAAAGGGAGATTTGTACTTAATCAAAAACCCTTAAAGATAGAAACATGAGGTGAAGGGTAAATAAATAACCGTTGTGGATCACAAATTCAACAACTATACAGCCAGGTCATGACTTGAGTTTTTAAATACCGTGACAGTAGGCAATAATAGCTGATATAACTAATAACTAATAACACTCAGTACAGGTAGACTAATTACTGTCAGTACAGGTAGAAAGGTCATTTGCTTATGACACTGGTGAGAATACCAATATTTACTTATTAATAAGTACAGTACATCTGATCCAGAAGAGGAAAAGGGCTAATGCTTTGAAGACTTGCTCAAGGACTGCATTGGGAATAGTTAGGTCTGTAACACAGCACCAGCATCAATGAGGGAAGTCATTTATAGAGCGCATGAAGTGAGTGGCCATTGGCCTTCTCTGTTCCTCTAGTCTGAAATATCACTCCACAGCTTTCCAGCATACTCTAGCATCTTCTAGCATACTCTAAGATAGAAAAAAAAATACAATGAATGTATGGAAATGTATTTTTTTCCACACGCAACTAAATGTCTTTCTTGGGAGAAATGCACATCAATTCTTCTCTTGGACAAAATGTGTCAAGGGACAGTGTGCTAAAAGTCTGTGAAAGCTTCTGATATATCTTTTCCCACTCTGGATTAAAGGGCCTTTGAAGCGTGGAAAGAAATCATTCAGGCTTAGCAAATGTGACACAAGGAGCAAATTCTGGCAGCATCACAAACAACTTAATCCTTATTTCAGTGCCCTACCGAGAGAGGAAGATTGGAAGTATCGACTAGTTGTTGATCTAACGGCAGTTTTTAGCAACTCCGGCCTACATACACCTATGCTTAGAAATACAATCAGTGTACCGATGCAATCAATAATATTAAAGACACCAGGCATGAATCATGACTTGACATTTTATATGTCTAAAATCAGATGTTCTGTGGTTTTACTCTTAGACAAATGAAACAAATAAATAAATTACTTTAATTACTTTGCTGATTAAAAGCTTTAGAATGACAATATAAAGAGAGTTTATTTTCAATGTGGCAGGTTTATATTTCCCCAGAGAGGATTGGGAAAGCTACATACTGTATTTACGTAGAGTTCACATAGGAAGCACACTGAATACCATTTGATCGAATAAATTATCTTTTCATTTCATTGTATGTTGCAATTCCAGATTAAAAAGTAATTTGGTTATGATGAATCAGCATGGGAAAGGACTAGATAGAGAGAATGTGTTCATGCAGGGTATAAAGGTGAGAGACTGACAGAAAGAAAGAGAGAGAGATAGAGTGAAAGAGAGAGAGAGAGAGAGAGAGAGAGAGAGAGAGAGAGAGAGAGAGGCACATCCTTCCCCTCCCTCCATCCATCTGCCAAATGAAGCGCTCCTCTCTGTGATATATGTGCATCGAATCAGTCTGGCAGAGGAAGCCGCAGTGTGCAGTAGATTTATTGCTATTGGAAAGGCACTTCAGCTACACAGCACACAGCTACATGCACATACAGCATGCACTGCGCACACACACACACACACACACACACACACACACACACACACACACACACACACACACACACACACACACACAGCGGTTTTCTCAGGGACTTGGGAGGCCAAAGGACACTTAGCTATAGTCTGACTCCCTGGTCAGTGGCTGTGTGGGACTCATATGGGGAGTTGTGGCCGCTGAGTGGACTGTGGGTCCAGCAGCAGGGGACGTGCCAGCGGGCCCAAGAGCAGCTGTGCTCATGCTCTCACATAACAGGCCCTCGTCCTTGCTCCACCCCACTGGCCCTACAGCTCACAGCGCTATTGCCATTGAGCTCTCCACCCCACTGGCCCTGCAGCTCACCACACTACTGCCATTGAGCTCTCCACCCCACTGGCCCTGCAGCTCACAGCGCTATTGCCATTGAGCTCTCCACCCCACTGGCCCTGCAGCTCACCACACTACTGCCATTGAGCTCTCCACTGGCAGCTCTAAATGACTGGGAAGTCACAGGGCGGTGGACAGAAATGATGTTCTCACTACAGATTTGCGGAAAGGTCTGATCACTTCCTCAACAGCTCGGCTTTGTTTTGAGTGTGGTGACAGCATGACTATGCACAGTTCCTAGGGTGCGTGCCACTGCTGACAGTTTTTTGGACATGGGTGGCTGATTGGTATTGATCTGATTGGCCGGGTGATCGGCTTAAGCCCGCGATTGGCAGCTGAGTGACAAGTGTTAGCACACTGCGGATAGGCTGAGAGGGTTAAGCATCGCTCCCGTCGCCTTGGTGACCATGTCTGAGCCAGCCATGCAGTGGTTTTAGATTCCAGCAGTTGACTTTGAGAGGACAGAGGCAGACTCAACTTATTTCTATTGTGGATTTGTTGCACCGAGAGTCTAAGATGTCTGTGAAATGTTAGCCCTGTCCTCCTGCTTGCGTATGTTTAGAAAGTCGGCAGGAGGTACTAGTGGTAGGTATGCGTGTGTCTGTTTGTGTATGTGTGTGTTTGTGTGCGTGAGAAAGTCTGTGTGTGCGTGTGTGTGTGTGTGTGTGTGTGAGTTTGTGTGTCTGTTTGTGTGTGTGTGTGTGTCTGTGTGTGTGTGTGTGTGTGTGAGAGAGAGAGAGATTATTATGCTGCTACGACGGATGAGTATGACACAGTATCCAAGAAGTGCTTGATCCCCTTTGTGGCGATGGACAATGTAAAATCAATGGCACTGACAGCCCTCTATAGTGTCACCTGAGTGTGCGCGTACTCACCAAAGTTTGTTTGTGTGCTGATGGCAGCACATTAGAGGACTACATGGCTGAGTGGGGTTTGTATTAGTCTAATGTAATGGCCCTGTGATCCCCGCCAATTGGAAGCAGCAGGTCTCCAAAGAAAAGAGCTGACGTCTCCATTCCTTGAGAGACGACCCAGTCTAGAGGCAGGGCTGCTGAGGGCGCTTTGCTCAGCCTGCTGGGATTTTGTTAAAAAAAAACAGTGTTTTTTGTCGAGATCTAACCGTAACATATGTCATGTAAAATGCATCATTTATAATTGATGGGTGCACAGTCTCAGATATTTGTTTGGGTTTCCAAGGGTGGCATATTTCTCATTGTTGAATAATTGAAGATGACCAGCATATTATCCTGGAGAACGCAGCGCTACAACTCCACGCCACTGAGCACAAGCTCGTGGCCGTGCACGGTGTACAAGGAGTAGGAGCAGGTCGTGTGATGGTGAAAAATCACCCCTTACCGAGATCCCTGCCTCCCTGGAATGTATTTTTGGGGAGGTGATAACTCTGGAGGGCCTGGGCGGGGGGACTGACATCTGGAGTTATGGATATGCCAGAGTGCACCTTCCCTTGCCAGGCATAAAGTCAAGCATTATTAATGTGCAATTAAAAATTCATTGGCGCTGAAATATGAATAGGATGGAATCTGTGTATGGGACAAACCTATTTTGGCGATGCCACCCTTCAATTAAGCACGGGAAAAACAAGCTGGCGGCCACCGTCAGCCTTTAAAACAAGCGGTGACACTTTTATTGTTCCTTTGCGCGATTATGCCGAGAAAACATGGCGCCGGGGCCCTATTAGTCACCTGAACGGCACGTCAGAGAGCTGTGGCGCTCTCCCATCATGGACCCTGCTGTCCTGCACCTCCCCTCCCCTCCTCACCCACCTCCCCATCTCCAGCCCTTAGAGCTGATGACACAAACCACCAGACGGTGGATCTATTCGGCGCACGCTGGCCGGGCTGTTCTTTTTTTCCACCGGGTGGGTGGTACTACCGAAGGAGATGTTCATCCTGTGGTTTTTTTTTCCCATCCCCGGAACAACAAACGGCCTCTAATTACACAGCGAGAGTGCTGATCGAATCACAAGTTCAGCTGGGATTCATGCAACCTCGAACAGCCCTTTGGCGCCAAGTAACACCCCGACAGATTGTGCCTGTGAGAGAATGTCTTGAGTCACACACAGGCTGTGTGGGGAAGGAGGAGAGAGAGAAAGAGAGAGCGATAGAGAGAGAGAGAGAGAGAGAGGGGGAGGGAGAGAGAGGAAAAGAGAGATATGGGAGACCATGTTTAAAATGACTTCAGGAGGAGAGAACATATGGCTGTGCACAGGAAGAACAAGAGTCTTGGTTACGTGCTGCTTTGGGTGAAACGTGCCGCTCGTGTTCCATGTAAAAGGCTGTGGAGCCTGAGGAGGACTGAGCCTCATCCATCACTGATGATAAATCTCATGCTCTCTCTCTCTCCCCCTCTCTCCCTCCCTCACTCGCTCATCTTGTCTTGTTTTTCTGCTTCTCTCTCTTCTGTTCTCTCTCACTCTTACTGTCAAACACTTCTGCTGGATACGTGTGTGTGTGTGTGTGTGTGTGTATGTGTGTGTGTGTGTGTGTGTCTTTTGCTATCTCTCTCTTTCCCTCTCTCTCTAGTCTCTAAGCCATGGCAATTGTACAAGCATTTGATTGCACTGAAGCTCATTGTCAAACATCTTGTGCCTTCTGATGGACCTCCCATTACTGTTAGGGCCTGTTACAGCTACTTGAATCTGCAGACACTCCAGCTCTCAATGGTCTCCCATTTCAGGCCACTCTGATGATTGTTTACTTTCGCAATTATTCCAAAGTCTGTAATGAGATCTCAGTTCATTAGGTGGCACCCTCTTCACTGCACCGTTGCACTCAGCCTACTCTAGAGTGCATCTTGCTTTTAACGGAATTGCATGGTGCTACGCAGCAGTTCAAATGTTGCCCTGTTTGTGAATCGCAACAACATTTTGTTGTTGCATACCCCTTTGATCAGTCCAACTCTTTAGCAGCTATGTGTTTTCAATAGAATTGGCCTGTCGATTTGCTCTGGTATGTGAAGGGCCATTCCAAATTCAGATGGCTTCTACACATCATAATAACCACAAACCTAAAAGCATAGCATTGGAATAAGATTGGGTTGGCCTGGTGATATACTGTATGTTTGCATAGAAAATTGCAGTTCTTCCTTAATCATTACCATCATTTATGCTTCTTGCAATGGGGATGTGCACATGGTGAGGGTGATTATCAGCAACTTTTAAAATAAAATCTACCACATGATGTGGGTTGTTTTATTTAATACTCTTAGGTATTGGTTCTGTTGCCCTCTCCATAGGCCTATAGGTTTGGGTCGCCATTATTCACATGAACCTCTCATTGGACAACCTATTGCAAGGCCACAACTGCCTCAACCTGAGTTGAATTGGCTCATGTACCAGATAGGCAATCCCCATCCAATTAAAGGGAGATGGCTGCGCCATGATCCTATGGAGACCAGTTTCAGTGTCAGAAAATAAACCCATTAACAAATGAAGGGCGTGATCTATGGGCCTCGGACAGAAATGGCTGTACCCTGTGTTTACCTTTGCTGCGAGTGATGAGCTCGGCTTCTCTAAGAGGTCCCAAAGTTTCCTCCTCTTCTCGGAGCAGCACGTGTTGTCGAATTCATCGCCCTCTCTGTCCCTCAAGGTCTCCGCCTCTCGCTTGAGCTCCTCGTTCATCTGTTCTTTTTTCTGATGGTACCGTGCTTGGCAGCAAGACTCCAGGTAGATTTCGTCAATCCCCCAAAAGTCTAGTTCCTGGCTAAAAGACAAAGCGCACATCTCCTCCATCATGTGCAACTTCCCCGTCCGATAAAAGTTCAGGATGGACGTGAAAGCTCCAGGGTGCCTGTCGAAGAAGTATTCGTTGTCATCCAGGCTATAGTCGTCGCATATTTCTATTATTGAATCGTGCGTGTTGCAGTCGCGCAATTTCCCTAGCCTCGTGCGGGGTAACCTGTCTAACGTTCTCCATAACACCTCGTGTAGGAGTCCTCCTACATTCAGTCTCACTCGACGGGAGGCTGCTTTGCTCCGGATGATTTCCACCGGCTCCGGCGGCAGTGAGGAGGTGGAGCGGGAGCCAGATTTATTCATTCTCACTTCAGTTCTGTACTTAAATGAGAATGATTTACGCTTGGGAGATTCTTCTCTGAGAAGACAACACCGACCAAGCTTCAGTGGCGCCTACATCTGGGTTTGTTGTCATCCATATTTGCACCTGCGGAACGAAAAGGAGAAAAGACCATAATTTACTCTTGATGACAGAGTGGATAGTGCATATTCATGTGACAAGCCATTGTCAGCGAACATCTCACCCGCATTAGTAGCCTAAATGGTTTATCCAATTAACTAGAGGCCAAAGAGATCTGCTGTAAGAAGCACAGCAGGTTTACCCTATTGACTAACTGAATGAGGAAGCAGTGGCATAAAACGGCTCTTGTGCCGAGCGCTGTCCAGTGAGACAGTGCTGAAACCACCTCTGTCTGTCCATCAGTCTCCCCTCTCACTGTCAAACGGTCCCTTCCATAAAGTTATTGAATGTCATTTGTCACTTGTTTGTGCATGTCACTTGCTTGGCATATTTGGCCATTCGATTTTGGTATTGAATTATTCTTTCATCTATCTACTCAATATCTCTGAAAGACACAATTAATCAAAAGTAAAGGCAGGTCTGCAATTAGCCTGCTAACGCAAAACGGCGAATTCGATAAACATAGCCATGATAATAAGTTACAGTTGTCACATGTTTCGTAGCCAAGTTTATTGTGTTAAAGGTATGAGTAGGCTATACCACGACTACCCGAGATGTGCAATAGCCCACTACCATTTTGCTTTTCTCTAGAATAGACTTTTGTGCTCACAACCATATTTTTGGGAACGTAGATTACATTATGTCTGACCCCCTGGAACCCATTAGACAAAAATCCTCTTTTAATATCTGCTAAATGATCAAAAAACAAAACTATTGAGACTTAAGCTACTGTCTATGTGCGCGTCAAAGAAAAAAATGCACTCTATTAATTCCCATAGGATCTCAATCAATAAGTGAAAGACATTGCTTACATTAACACTATTAAACTTATCATCGGCGTATTCATATACTTACATATCTTTCTTGTAAGATCCAGTCCAAACGGCGCCCAAATTGGTTTAAATAGACAAGCAGCCGCCTGTGGTTTTACTTGCTACACCCCTCTCCCTCTCTTAAATGGTGCCCCTCTCGTGATTAGCCTGCGTCTGAGGTTGGCATATTTCACCAGAGACGTGGAGTCGGTAGATTCTACTGTCCATTCCTGCCCGCTTTGGGTGGGGGAAGATCAACAAGTACGCAGAAAATCCACGCAATTTGCTTTACCTGATTTGGGCGACTGTGCCTGAGCGTGACAGCGACGCTCTAGCGCGGTTCTGCAGAACGAGATGATTTCGCGCTGCTCCACCAACTGGCTCTAGCATGCTGCCGACGCGTTAGTCCCTCCAGAACCCTATCAGAATTTAGGGGCTGGGCCGAAGCTGCGTAAAATCCTTCAGACCAGACCACCACCAGCCTGGTGTATTCTCTTTCATAGTGCCCTCGACTGTCTGTTGAGATTGAACCATCCAACCCCGCATTGTTGTGTCAGTGTTTTATTTGCCAAGAAAGGCATTTTCCCCAGACATTGACTGCATAAGTATTGTAAGGCACAACAGTGAGTAACTACAACACTACTGTGCATCATCCGAACATTCCCATTTCTCTGGCACAACAAAAACAATGCAAAACATCTGCGCAAAGCAGACATGGCAGACATGGCATGCCATTGCTGTGCCCTTTTAAAACTCCTGGCTGAGTTTATGTTGTGGAGTAGCATTGCGCAGTTGCCACTCTCTTAGTTTACATTGTGCGGCATCTGGAATAGGAGCTACGAGGTCAGGCAGTGAAAGCAACAACACAGGGCGAGCATGTGCAGACACTGACAGCACATAAGCTATGAAATACAGTCGCGCAGTCTGCACAGACTCCAATGCAACATTTCCCTTTAGAGGACATGATGCCTACACGGTATACACCTTAGTGTTACAATAGTAATCCGAGATGTAAAAGTCCAGCTTCAGAAAGTAAAGATCCTGCCATGTATTGGTTCTACCTGTGCGCTTAACACACGTGATTAACTGTAATTAACTGATCGACCTGGCTTAAGAGTTGTGCTAATTAGAATCAGCTGATTAAGTGAATGGTTGGAGCAAAAATGCTCTCTAATAGTAATAGAGTGCTCTCAGTCATACACATGCACCAATCTATTGCATCTGTTTTGCTGCTGGGGAAAGCAAAGGCCGACTTTCTAAGCAAAAGAAAGACATGACTCACTCAGCACAATTTTAAAATATTTGCTTTACTTAATAGAAAATTAAGTTAATATACATATCTACAAAGTTATAAAAAAGTGCAACTATACATTTTGAATTAATTGTAATTCAATATAAATATATATTTACTATTATGCATACTGTACAGATACATCATATAACTTATACATTATATATTTGTAAAATATGTCAAGTAATTGTATAGAAATATTACTTCATGAACAAAAAAACACTGATACAATAATAAATAATTAGCAATACATTATAAAATATATTCTCAAACTCTCTGTCTGTATCTGACGAACAAGTCTCCTTCAGGCTGCACCATTCCAAAGCCATAGCGACTGGGGTTCACTGCTGGCAACCCAGACTCTGGCTCACACAGCTCCACGTCCAGATGAGTCAGCACCAAGAAGACGAACCTAAGAGGAACGATGGAAACCAAGGGTCAGAATTGACAATTCCACATCCAGTGTTCAGACTATTTGGGAGGGCTCCTAACAGTATGGCAGGATGAAAGATAACAGACTAATGTTCTGTGTTGAGTGTTTCAAGTTCCTTCAGCAACAAAGAACATAATCAGTCTCTAAAGGCTGGTGATAACCAGGAGTTTAAGGTTTTGGGCAGGCTTAAAACATGGGATTAATGCTTTCTGTTATACTTGATTTGGAGAAATGTTTAGGTTAGCTTTAAAATGGAAATACTGACCCCTCCACCAACAGAGCAGACTCACGATTACACTCAAACCACACTCGGAGACCATCATGAGTAATGTCTTTCCAATTAGAGTGCGGAATTAGCTGTAATGATAGCAGTTATTTTCATAATGGCGAGACTAACCGCGAGATAAAATGTGTGCCATCTGAAGCTTAAGATGGAGACAAAAGAAAGGGAAGCCTGCGAGGGGCTAAAAATGGCCTCCGGTGCTTTAAATAGCCCTGACTCACATCTTCCAAGATGCAGGACTTGCATTGTCAGGGCTTAAGTTAGCGCTTTCCTGTCTGCTCTATATAGGATGACTGTATAGGTGATCTGTCTTTATGAGTGTGTGTGTGTGTGTGTGTGTGTGTGTGTCCACGAGGGATTCCCCGCATAAGCTCATGATAGGGTACTCACTGTCTAATGGCATCAATAGCGAAAGGCTTCCCCACACATGCGTTGCTGCCTGCTCCCCAGGGCATGGTGTAGTACTTCAGCCTCTGGCCACCTTTATAAAACACTCTTTTCGGAGTCCCATCTGCATTCAGGAATCTGTCGTACAGGAATTTCTGTAATGGGAAAAGAAGATCCAGTTGCTGGTTACAACTAATCATATTTTCCAGCATATTGTTCTATACACCAGGGGCGATGTCAAGACAGTAGTCCACCCTAATACAACTACTATTCCATGTTTTCTAGAAAGATTTAGGGTCTGGCTATCAGTAATGAACATGGCCCAACTTGAGGGGCGGCACCAATCATGCATTTGAAAATATCACTGCATGCAACTGGATAACACTACGGCCAATGTTTACTGGCTAATTCTGGACTTTGCCGCAATTGGATTGATTTCGACTTCGACGTTGCAGCACTGTGGTCATTTGTTTAGCTCGCCTCTGGCCCGCCTATATCAAATACACCGCAATGTGATTGGTGCAGGTTGGCTCCAAGGACATGGGTAATGAGCATCCTTACTGATTGTCAAAGTGACTCATTTTCAAATTGTGCTCTCGCAAGAACTCTGGCTTTCCAGGGTACAAACATGTGATTTCTGGTGGCAATCCTGAGGACACAACCGATAGCTCTGTCCTCCAACTACCTTCCCACGCTACTTAGCTGTGTTTCCATTGCCGTTGTCTGCTACCGCCCTACAGTAGGTTAAACCTTTCCATGTGTAATCTGGGGTGAATTTAAATACCTGTGTGGGCCTGTGTGTGTGTGTGTGTGTGTGTGTGTGTGTGTGTGTGTGTGTGTGTGTGTGTGTGTGTGTGTGTGTGTGTGCCTGTGTGACTGTGTGGAATCGAGAGAGCTAGAGAGACAAACAGAAAGAGAGAGACAGACAGAGTGCGCCACCCTTCTTTTACATAAGAAGGCAATCCACTTTACAGGCTTCTTCACCGGCATCCAACAGCCAGAAATACCATGGAGGTAGGCTGCAGGCAGACACAATAGGCTTTCAACACTTGAGCCTGTTTCAAATCTTTTATCAGAGCACATTAGGCAAGTACGACAGTGGCCTGACCTTAAGGACAGCTGAATAGTTTAGAGAGGTTGCAACTAATGCCGGAGACACAAAGGACATGTCCTTAGACATACAGTATATGACTGTCTACTGACTGATTATTGTTTTTCTTTTCAGATGAGAATTAGCGTATTTGACTCCGTCTAAAACATGTCATCAAACTTCATGCAAGCATTTGTGAATTGTTTGATGCCATGGCACAACTGTACTAAGCACATCCCCCTGTGTTGCAAATAATCAGAACCATCATTTAAGCAGCAGAATGAGAGTAGTCAGATTAGTTGGTATACCATGTCTCTCTGTCTTTCTTTCCTTTGAGTGTACATTCAGACTAACACCTATACGCCTATATTTATGATTTTATTTGTTATTATCTAGCAGTCATCAATACTCTCCACACCGGACCTGAAACACTTTGGATTACAATGGGGCTGTGTTGAGCCATGCAGGCCATGGACGGCGAGAGAGTTGGGACAAACCTCAGGCTCGTGGTAGATTTCAGGGTCCATCTGTGGGCTGATGAAGGGGA
This sequence comes from Sardina pilchardus, assembly GCF_963854185.1. NCBI lineage: Eukaryota > Metazoa > Chordata > Actinopteri > Clupeiformes > Clupeidae > Sardina > Sardina pilchardus. The sequence continues at coordinate 32,345,007 of NC_085002.1, read as the reverse complement.
AGAGACACACGCGGTCGCCCTGCCTGAGGTCATACTCCTGTCCGTCGGCCATGCACAGCGTCTTGTTCTGCAGTACCTCTCTGGTGATGAAGGGGGCAGCAGTGAGCCGTAATGCCTCCTCGAGGGCGCTGTCTGGAGAGAGAAAGAGAGCCGGAGTTTGAGTTATGAAGGCACTACGAGGGAGGCACGCTGGAGATCATAGCAGAGGCGCAGTGACAGATTCACTGCAGATGATTTCTTATTGTTAGTCTGAACAAAGAGGGAGTACATCAGGCCAGGTCATGTGTCCAAATACAGTATATTCCACTGGTAAGGTGTAAATATTGATTAACCTGCACTTTTTCTCTCTCTCTCTATCTCTATGTGTGTGGGCATGTGCATGCTGAACATCTAGGCAAATGTATAAGAGATACACATAAGTTAGGTTTGATTGTAACGAGGCGTTACTGCAGTTGTCTGAATCTTAAGTGAGTTGTTCATTTGAAGCTATTGCCAGGCCTCCTCTGCCTAAGCTCATTACCACTGCTGAAAAAAAAATAAACAGTAAAGGAACAGTACAACCACTTTTGCTTTGAACAAAAAAGAAGATATCCCCACAGCACTTGTGTAACGTTGGTCTTACCAAACACAGGGGTTGGCTGTGTGGGGTCCAGTGCCGGGGCCTGTGCCGGGTCTGTGGTCAGTGAGCCCCTGCTGAACTCCGCCCTCACCGCTCTCATGGCCTCTGGACTACTCAGCAGGAACGCCAGGAGCCAGAACGCCGCCGGTCCCACGTTACCCTGGCAACAGATTGGCATTTACATGAACACATCGTACACACTATTGCGCTGTGTCATCTACCAAAACAATGTAAACAGTCCAATCACCTGCAGTAATCTGTAAAGCAATCACACCCACTGACTTCACATATTTGTTCACATCCATTCTGTAGAGCGTACTCTACGTGTTGGAGGGTGTATCACGTTTAAGGCGTGCGTCTATTTGCCATAGAGAAGAATGGTCAGAGATAAAGTATGCCCTAATCTAACATTAAAATAAACTCAGTACAGCCAACACTCCAAGTTCCAGTATCCAATCCCATTTTCGTCAAAGCCTACGTGCTCTTACAAGTGTCTCCTTCAGATCTGTTGACTGCATTACGGTGATTTATTTAGCCTTTAAGTAAATACGGAGCACTCTGAAGGGGGCGCACAGATAAATACTACAAAAGTATACAAGCTCCGGGCCATAGCAACATCAGCTTCCCTGTCACAGTATCCCACCTCCATAAACAGCTTTTGGAGAGTGGAATAAGGGACTGCACGTTAACATGACTTCATTTATAGCGATGTTAGCATTATTAGGTGTGACTGACCCCACTGGCTCACAGGAACACCTGTAAATCACAGAGTGGAGCCTCGGAGCGGAAGAATACCAGCACGCATGCAGTAGTGGTATGTGTCCTTAAAATGGCTCTAGCCCATACACATACAGTAATACACAACCGTGCTGTTTAGCTTAGCAAAGGAAGTGCTGAAGGGGTTTACTAAAAAAGGAGAACCAAAGGGGGGCATTCAGGAGCACTTTGTATAAAGACTAAAGGAGCTCACAAGAGTGCAGGAGTCCTGAGAGGACATGACATCAGCCTGCTGCAGTTTAATTAGACAGTGCTTGAGTCTTGTCCTGGGACACATGGCATGTCTTCATAAGAGATCACATTAAGGTAAGACAATGGAAAACTGCACTTCATTCAGTTCAGATGAAATGATACAGAAAAGGCTCAATCTAAAATTTTCCGCTATGTCACGTCACATATTTTTAAGTCACTCAGAAGTATCAAACTACCTCTCAAACTCTAACCGCAACCCACAGAACCCCATGTGGAATGCCTTTCAAATGTCACCACCGAGCTGCTTATCTCGTCTCCATCTGCACATTCCATGGACAGAACTGAGCTTAGTCATGTGGAGGTGAACACCTAATGATACTGTAGCAGGGACAACAGAGCCGGAGCTGCAATCACAGAAGTCCGAAACCGCAGCTTTATCTGGTCACCAACATCCGTTGTTTTGTCATGTTGCATTGCACTGAAGCACTGTGGCCAGCTGCCAGTGAAACTCTGGCGCACTCATGTGGTTGAGATGGGGAGAGCGTTTCTGCACCTAGTTTTGACGTAAAGAACCTATGGCTCGATCTATACAAATATACATCTGCAAGTGTGCAAGATTCTGCTGTCCCCTATCCTATACTTGATAAGTCTGGAGCTGTCAGAGTCAGCTTTGCATCAGCACAAACAGGGGACACAATGCCAGCCTGAGAGAGACAGACTGAACACATTGCTTCGTTTGGGCAGGTCCACCCATGGCTGCACAACATCTGATATGCTCCGGCCTCATTATTCTACAAGAACCTGCCACTTACATGGCATCGGAATCAACACAATGTTATTGTGGGAGTACGCCCACGTTCCCCTCGCAAATCAGATTAACACATTCTTTGCTTTGAGGGAACTCCCTGAGCGGTGAAAGCAGGACTAGCCCATATCAGGCCGTGGAGTCTCGAACCCATTAATGCGTCACCTGCCGAGAGCTCTGGTGACACGCGGCTGCTTGGCTTGGAGCGCGGCGTGTTGACGCTGGCCCGGGGCCCAGGTCCAGGCCCTCGCCTCGGAGGGCGTGGGGCCGCCACATTGCTGCGCATTGTCCGCCACCAGCAACAACAAGCGCTGCCATTTGGCTGCAGGCTCATTGTAGTGCGCGGTGATGGAGACGGAGGTGTCAGGGCTGGGGGTAAAAATAGCTCCTTATGCACACAACTCATGCAGGTGATGGAGAGGCAAGGACGGGCATGTGTGGAGGCATGGGCGTAGGACGAGCATGACAGCTGTGTGCGGGGGCGTACGATGACTGTTTGAGTACGTCTTGTCTGGATGTGTGTGTGTGTGTGTGTGTCTCACCTGCGTGGCCCACAGCTGGAGCAGCAGGGCTCTGGTCTGAGTGTGGGTGTCGGCGCCGCTCTCCTGCAGGTGCTGGAGGTAGTGTCGGAGCCACGGGCTGGAGCTCTCGCCGAGGCCCGCCGGACACAGCAGCTCCCACAGACGCTCACGCGTCCCACCGGCCACGCGCTTCTCCCCTGCACCACACACACACACACACACACACACACACACACACACACACACACACACACACACACACACACACACACACACACACACACACACACACACACACACACACACACACACACACACACACACACACACACACACACACACACACACACACACACACACACACACACACACCCAAACACAACAGAACACACAGTTCAGTCAGGAGCTCCCAGAGACAGAGAGAGAATAGGGACAGAGTGAGGGTGAAGGGAGAGGCGCCGGGGGAGGTTGAGAGAGAGACGCTGACTGACAGGTGAATTGTGTCACCTGAGAGGAAAAATGTCAGATAGATAAGACAGGCACTTGGAGTGGGTGGGAGGTGGGGTTAGCTCTTCACCTGGTAAACTTAGACACATTGAATTTGACAGAGAAACCGTGCAAGTGTATATGTGTGTGTGTGTGTGAGTGTGTCTATGTGTATGTGTATGTGTATGTGTATGTGTATGTGTATGTGTATGTGTATGTGTATGTGTATGTGTATGTGTATGTGTATGTGTGTTTGTGTTTGTGTTTGTGTTTGTGTGTGTGTGTGTGTGTGAGAGAGAGAGACGGAGAGAAATTGAGACAGACTCACTCGACTCAATAGACATTTAATTCCCCAGACACAGATGACGCACACGGAAGTTAGAGGGAGAATGTTTTGGGAAGCGAGTGAATCCCCATATGAAGGGAGGTGGAAGAGCAGAAGACCCAGGAGAGCCCAGGAGACTGCTAGGTTTGGATCATTGAAACAGCGCTGATGCAATGAGTTGACAGTTTCTTGTTGAGACAGGTGAGAGGTAACATAATAAAAGCTAGTGGATAGCCTGCCATGTAACACCAGTCTTGTTGACGTCACTATAGCAACAGCTATTTCACAAAGGAAAAAAAAACACTTTCTCTAGTGACATCATGGCTGATCTAATGATGACACGCCTTGGACGCAAGCTGGCAACATTTTTTTACATTATTTGTAAACGCTACATCACCCCGCCATTGTGATGTCAGAATGATTTAACTTCCCTCACACCCACCCATTAGTAAGCAGTGTGTTGTGAGACATAATCGATCTTTAATCAAATTCGTCTGTAAAATTACTTTACAATGAGATGATTCAGAAACAGATTCATTCATGAAGTCATACATACAAAGTCACTCGTAAACATTTCAGTGATTGGTGTTACTATGGCATCACTTGAACAAGACATTTTGGACTAGAACTCCTGCCTAACAGAGGCAATGTATTTGCATGAGGAGCTAGGCTCAAATTCTTATTTGAGAAACTGTATACATAAAAACACGGCAAACCTGAATTCAGAGTGGTCCGTGCCATTTTGGTCAGGAGGCCATCAAATGTGCGGTACTCTTTGTAGATGTGCTTGGCGTCTGTGCCGTTGTTGTTTTGCTCCCCTCCAAAAAGCGTAAGGTATCCTGCCCTGTGCACAAAGGCAAAAGAGACAGAGGGTGAGAATGAACATCCACTGTGCCTGAGGACTGCAGCTCACACAAGTTATCAAGATGATGGCTACCGGGAACCCCGATGGCTCTGTCCAGATAATGAAGATATCACAAACACAGGCGTGTCGTTACGCTTCTCATTGCCTTTGATGGTTTACGCTACCATCAAACACGGCCTGTGGTCAGTGGCAGAACATGTAGTCATAACGCACAGACATAAACCATTCATAAAGCACAGCAGAACTTATTGTACTATTCACAACAAACCAGGCACCAGAGTTAGTGGGTGTGGCCATCCACCATTGTCCCTCTGTGTTTGTGTGTATGCTTTTGTGTGTGTGTGTGTGTGTGTGTGTGTGTGTGTGTGTGTGTGTGTGTGTGTGTGTGTGTGTGTGTGTGTGTGTGTGTGTGTGTGTGTGTGTGTGTGTGTGTGTGTGTGTGCACCTGCGTGTGTGCCCGCCCATGTCATGACCTCACATGACGTGAAAACGAAATGGCTTTCCTGTTAACACTGCTCTTAGATGTCATGCCACATTCCTTTCCTCCTGCGGTTTATTTACAAACAGTGACTGATGGAAAAAGGTCCATGCCTAAATTGTTTATGGGTGGTTATTGCCTTCAAAAGGCTTTAGTCTAGATAACAGCGGAGAAACGCACCGAAATAAAAGACCATAGCAGAAGTTGAACAGCCCGTTCCTTTTCCAGTCCTTCTGGTTCTGGGGCATCTCGGATGTCAGCAGAGTCTGGAGGTTCCTCTGCATGGTGGCGTTCAGGCAAGTGAGATTCTTGCCCTGGAAGTGTCTGTGAACGCAAAAGGCCAAGGGGTCAGGGGATGGTGGAGCCTCCACAGACTTTATTAGCTTACACAAACCCACTCAAACACACTGATTTAGGTGACAGGCTGTAACCGGGGAGTCATTCCAGCACAGTTATTATCAAGCACAGGATTTACAGCTGTTGTGAAATTCTAAATATCACCTGGTTTCTCAAGTGACCTACAATGCTTCATGCTGCAAAGTTGCGCAACATGCTTTTTGATGTAAAGTGTACTTTTTATGTGCAAAATTACTCTCGAGTGTAACAGCAGTGAGTTATAGGCCTAATACAGAATATAGGCCTATATATATGTGTGTGTGTGTATACTGTATATATGTATATATATATATATATATATATATATATATATACACTGTATATACATACACTAAATACTATTTACTTTACGGTGTCTATCAAGGATGCTTTAAGATGCTATACAAGCTTTCTTTCAAATTACTTTCACAAATCACAAATATACAAATATCTCTGAACAGTGACCCTCATGATCACACTAGCACTGCATGAAAAAGAAAATCACATCCAAGAGGAGGACTAAAATATTACTACCTATCCATATGAAAAGTATAAGTGTAGAAGGAGTCATACTGCATGAAAAGGGTTGTAAAGGCCCTTTCCTACCATCAGTTTGGATTGACTCTTCCCTCCATCACCTATACACAGTTACCTTAAGGATAACTGGTCAGGTGCAAAGTTAACACAACGTTTGACATACTGCTTCATGATGGCTTTCTCCACTGAAGGCTTGTGGTTGGGGAGGCGCAGCTTAAAGATTCTGTCCATCAACACCTGGGCATAGCGGGAGAAGTCCAGAGAGGCAGAGTCCTGGAGGACAGCATCGTACGAGTGCGGGTCCAACAGCACAGTGACGTAGTGCCCTGCCACTCGCACCTGCAACAACACATCCATGGCACACGGAGGAAGGGAAGTTAGGACAGTGTCAACAGTCACACTGCCAATTTTAAGAGAGAACAGGATGACACTGCAGTCTTCTGTTACATTATATTCACGTCACATCATATGCCTAACACAAAATGAACAAATGAAAGAGGCAAATACATACAAACACTAAAAATGCAAGTGCTATAAGCCTACTTTGATCATATGATGTAATTCACACCCTTACTGTAAAAATGTCACCATGTTTCTTCTTCATGCGTGTTAAAAACTTAGCAGCATCTTTCCCAAATTCCAGGGCATGTCCCAACCATGGAATACAACCTTTATCTAGGGGGGGCTCTCTCTTTGACCTGCATGACACAAAGAATGAGATGATTGCCCGTTAACTTATTTTCAAAACTTCTGGAAAACCTTTCAACTGAGTTTGAGTTTGACATGACATATTGTTAGAATCAATCGATTCGGTGACAAAACGGCAATTACTGTAGCTGGAAAATGGGTAGTGTTTGTGGAAGGATGAGGCAGAGAAGCTAGACTTCCGATCTACTAAGGGACTTCTACCAGTGTTAGTCATGGTCGCGTCAGGGCTGAAGTAATGTCCTCTTCGTCAGTTTACAGAATGTCTAGGCTACTGTCTGCCTCCAACCATATGTGTTTTATTTCCAGACTCTATTCTGCACGTACGCGCGCACATACACGCAGAAACGCAAAGGCAAAACTTAAAAGCTCACTTAAACAGGCAACGACAAATTAATTTACACACATTCCAGTTTTGATTGTCAGATAAGTAGAAAGGATACTCTGGTTTATTAGTGTTTTTTTTGTGTGTGAATATGTTAGGCTAATTGTTTAATAGCCTAAGTCTATAAGCCTATAGCCTACATTTGTACATTTTAATAATTAGCGTAGCCTACAATTGAATAACATTAGGTTTAGGCTATTATTTTAAATTTCTATTAAAAAAAAAAAAAGAAATGTCACAATGACCTGCAAGTGTCTATAGACAAAAACAAGTTTGAAAAGAGTTGTCTGCTAGTAGGAAAAGAATAAATGAATAGCCAGAAAACGAACAGAAAGCAAAGCACTCCAACTCACCTTGATCGGGTTGAAAGTAAAAGAAAGAAGAGAATCCCATTTACGAGAAGCAGCACGGTCCAGATCATCGCGTTCACCGTAACAAATAAACCGCGCGTGGTAGTGAAGGCTGGCTTTGAGCGTCGCTTTATAAGTGGGGCAGCACAAGACCTACGTCATCGTCGAGGGATGCTCAGCAAGTATTAGTAAACACTTTGGCCACAATTGTATATTAAATATGGCTTAATTAAGACATGTTGTATCATGTTGAAATGATTGCTCTATTCCATCTATCTATCTTTAATGGACCGTTTCCACAAATCGACAAATGTCAAGTTTTATAATCTAGATCAATGTGTTGGGCTAAATTCAAGTTCAAAGCAAGTTCAAGTCCAACTGGCCTCGCGAGTGTTTTGTAACACTGAGGGAGTGAACGGGAAAATATATATTTTGTATATAGACCTATATATTTTTCCAGCAGTCATTGTTTACATATTGCACGTTTAGCCTACATTTGCCCTCCAACAAAAGTACAGTAATTTCCACTTGTCTTGACAGGTTTTCCCCCCAGATAAAAAGGGACCTAATGTAGCCTAGTCTATGACATTTCAAGAGCACTGGTGACTATAGAGGGTCAATTGTAGTAATAGGCTAAATACATTTTAGTTAGTACAGTTGTTTTCAGATTCTTTAAATGACCTGAGAATGTAAGAGCACCATTAGCCTATACACTGTCTACAAAAAATATTGCACAGTAGGCGGTTCCAACACAGTTATTCCAATGACATTACACATAGACAATGAAATTCAATCTCTTGAACAATGAACTTTATTTTAGCTTGAGCAATGAAAATACACAGTAGAAGTTTCCAGTCAATAAAATGAGCATTTATAAAGGAGTGCCAACTGTCACCACCAACAGTCAACAGAAATACTTTGTCACCCAGTGTCCATAAGAACAATGGAATGGAAGTGGTTTTAAAGAAATAATAATTAAAAAAAAAAAAAAAAAAAGTATAACAAACCCAAGAGACTTCAGTTGTGTACTCAAGCGCTTTTTTCCTGTTTGAGCTTGTGGTAAAGAAATATATAAAAGTATGCTGATGGTCAAGCCAAGAATAGACCAAACAAGACATTCAGCCAGACATTTTCAAACCCGATAAAAATCTTACAATGCTTTTTGTAACACCTGAAGCCCAATCACAATGATATCTCTGCTGTGGCTTACATTTGAACAGCTGTTTTCACTTTTCACTACAAACAATAGTGAAGTTATAGCACACAAAGACCAGAAAAATCCTTTTTGATGTGAGAGGGGGCTATACTCCAAGTACAGTATGGTATGGTATGCCAGGATCCTGAGAAAAGGAACTGACTCTTTAACTGAACTGTTACTAAGTACACAAACACTCATAAATCAACACACACTGGCAACTCAATAAACTTGCTTATTCTAGACTTTAAAATGCTTTTGAATAACTAGGGTGGGTTTCTGGTCACTGCTCCTCTTTGCTGTTGTTTGGCGCTTCAGGGGATTCCCGAGGGGGTCGGTTGTCTTCGGGTGTCGTGCCGAATTCTGAGGCTGTGCGTTTCAGGACGAACACTCCAGCATGGAGCCCACCCACATTAACCCAGACGGTGTGCACCTTCCTCCACAGCCCACCCATCCGGGATAAAGCCTGTCATGGGTGACACACAGCAGATTTCAGGGAAAGGTTTTAACTTTTCACTAACTCGGTTCCTTTTCTGTTGACATTTCCCCCACAGAGCCCATTCTGACCTACATTTTGTGTCACAGCTGAAAAGACTGAAGGTCTTTCTTTCCAAGTGAGTTGAAACTCTGTACTCTAAAGATAAGACTTCAAATCAACATACAGTATCAAAATCACGGTTTTTAACGGATATCGGACCGGTAGAGACAAGCCTTCTTTTGTGTTATTATTGATTCACCGACATGACTGCTCTGTTCCCAGCAGTAATTTTCAGACGTATTGTTGGAGGAGGAAATAAAAACAAAAACGTCATTGTGTGGTCACCGGAAATTGTCTCACCAAATTAGTAGGTGGGTCAGGGGGGTAATTTCAAGTATGAGGTTTAGTGACAAACCTGGGTAAGTTAACTCAGAGAAAGTGGTAACCCTCCTACAACAAAGCGCTCTAGCATTGTTTTGTCCGGAGAATGAAGCCATAAAGCTCTTCTATTAGGAGGTTTACCAATTACTCTGGGAATACCCACTTACTCTGGGAATACCGCATAGAACAACCCTGCCAACAACAACCACGACAACAACAACAACAACAGGATACAAATACTTTCTTACTTTTGTAAAACATTTCTTGTCTTGGGTCAGCAAAATGGCTTTCCCTGTCCCGGGTCTACACACGCGGGCCATCTCTCTGAGGCATGATGGGTAAAGGTCCCAGTTCTTCTTCCTTGACCCCATCCTGCAGTGAGTACAAACATGTCCTTAAAGAGTCATCACGTAACCAATGCCGTGTTCCAGCACTGAGCTAACTCACTAAACATACAGCGTGATTCAGGCATAAGTCAGCAGCTTATGTCGGAGTTGAGCTATGAAGCGGGCAGCTCTGGCCAAGCCACAGGAAAGTACCTCTTTCCAAATGGCATGTCAGTGACAATGATGTCCACGGAGTTGGTTCTCATGGGAAGATGGCACAAATCCCACTGCACAGTGTCCACAGGCAAACTCGGAATACTGTTCAGGTTCAGAAAAAAAAAAAAAAAAAAAAGTGATAGAAACAAATAAAAACCACGTATGCACACACGAATGAAATTAGATGACACTAGGGCTGGCTAAAACTAATAATTATTTTCTTCATTAATCGTTTAGCTGTTTAATCGGTAACATTTTAGAAAATAGTGTAAAAATGTTGATCAATGCATCATAAAGCCCCCCAAAAATGCCTTGCTTTGTCCACAGGCCAATATATTAAGTTTACTCTAATAGAAGAGTATAAATAAAGCTGAAAATATTCAAGTTTGAAAGGCCGCAATTAAAGAATTTTAAGGTATTTTCTCTCCTGGGGTGCGTTCCCCGAAAGCCTCGTAAGCCTAAGGTGGTCGTGAAGTCCCTCTTATGGACGTCTTAAGGTTTTCCGACTGTTTCCCGAAACCATCGTTACTTAAGAACATCGTGAGAACACTCGTAGATCTACGAGTGCTCCAGACTCCAGAATTCTCGTTACTGACTAAGAGCGTCTTAACGCATATGCCTCAGTGGAATCACCAGCAGGATATGCAGGGGGATTACAACTAAGAATATAATTACCCAACTTACATTACCATTTTTTATTGCATTGACTTGTGATTTTCATTTTTCAGATTTTAGCGTGCAAAATAGCATTCATTCAATGAACATAATGATGTGAAAAAAAGCAGACAAAAATAGGCTACACTTAACTCATGAGACGTTGCCAGAATAGCTTGCCATTATCTTTATAGCATTTGTGTAGGCTATCTTTTATTAGGTCTATGAGGTAAAAACAGAGGATGGAACATGTGGTTATATTGTAGTCTGTGCTGCGTCAAAATCTAAGCCTAGGCTATATGTTATTTACGCCTACATTTCTTCGACCTCTTTCTTCAAACGTCTGCTTAAGTGACACCTCAAAACATTATTGCACACCGTGCTCTCACAAGTACTAGCAAAGAACTGGCACGAACGATGTAAGACTAAGCAAGTGGGAGCCTAATATGTAACCTTCCAACAAACATAAAAACAGGGCAACAATCTAATACTAAATAATAATAACAATTATGTAGCCTATGCCTGTGTGTGGTATATAGCCTACTTGGGATGCTTACATGCAGATGTCAAAGGTTTTCTATTTTCGTATTGATGTTAATTAATGTATAGATCCGAAGTTCAGACGGTAGGCCTAGCTCTGATGTGATGTCACCTGACCATGCTATCACCATCAAATTAGGGGATATTTCAGAACTTGAACAGCTCCCCTTAAGTGCATCTTAAGAGCAGTGCACGCGCGTTCACGCTACGAGCATGTTCGGGAAACAGACGGAAAAACCGAACGAATGATCTTAAGATGAATCATAGAAAACCCTCGTAAGTGCGTGCGTGTATCCATCGCTATCGTGAAACACACCCCTGATAACTAATCTAACTGGTAACCAAAATAGTTGTAGATATATTGATTCACACATACAGTAAGCTTTCTTGATAGAATTTGTCAGGCTGCTGTGTGCCCTTGTGTGTATGGGAGTACATACAGTATACAGGAAATTATCCACTGTAAAGCTCACCTGCCGCCATCTTGTTTCTTCTTCTGAATGTGATTTATGTTATTGACAGTGCGACTGACAGCCATGTCATTATTGTCTCCCGCAATGAAAAAGGAATGCTGCCATTCAATGGATCCCTAAATAAGTGAAACATAATTTGACTTGGACCAGCTGGTAAGGGGGATCAAACTACAAATGATAAAAGAAAACATGGTAACAAGCTCACCTCCACTGGTATTGCTCCAGTTCCACACATTGGGTCGATAATGACGTCAGACACCTGGGGTTTACACAGCCTGTGTAGAGGCCACAGAAACCAAACATTTGAGGGCCATTTGGGGACGAGAGTGCAAACCACTCTAGTGCTTACATTTACCTTCTGGGAGGCTCTAAACTATGAGAAGTGTCATAACATAACATGTGTGCAGTGACGCCACTGGAGAGTAGGTGACCTGAGCATGCCATAGGCCAGTGTGGAGCGCAGGGTGGTGGGGCCAAAATGGGTGATGTTCCTCCTGTGGAGACTCTCCTCTGTAAGGGCGATACCTATCACCACCTCATTGTTGTGGATATTCAACAAGACCTGGGGTGAACCAAATCAGCAAACATGGACAAGGAATTAAGAAATACAAATATTAGAAATTCAAACAGACATGACAAACAATGGGCAATTGGGTCAACAAGCTAATACGAAATACAACTATGCACAATATGATCACAATGAGTAATGTGTGTGATGCCCTCTGACAGAAGTGTACACTGAGTAAAATGCTTTTCAACTGTCAGGTGAGACTAGATGAAACAAGCCAAACTATTCTGTGGAAACACCTTGGGAAAACTATCCTGTGGAAATATGTTGGCAAATCGTGGGAGTCTCCATGAGTCTCCAAGACAAACTCTGTTAGATAGGAAGGGCTCATTCTACTGCATGCATTTTATTTAACCTTGTGATATGTTGGATCACATTTCACTGCAGAGGATAACCGTGTTTGAAGGGCACGTGACTTAACGTAGGCTGATGAACTATTTTTACGACTTGATTAAAAACAAAGTCTGGAGGCATCGTTTTCGCAGTAGGAGCCTCCTGATGCAACATGCAATGCATTTCTACCATAGCAGGATTCTTCTACTTGGCTTAGGCTAAGAAGCGTTTGACCTGACCCGTCATCGAGGCCGCCCCGTCAGTGCAAACACCTACGCAAATATCCCAGCTAAAATCATGGTTCCTCAAGTACTAGTCTGTCACCCTGAACATCTCATCTCTAGTAGGTACTGTAGCATGGTTGTCCAGTTCATCCACATACCTCACATTAGGGATATGGCAAGGGCCACTGGATTTTTCCATTTCTTTTGCAGCATTTGGCCCTAGCATTTCTTCAACCATTTTCTGCAGGCTAGTAATACAGTGTGAGCGACTCTGTACTTATAGATTTAGCAAGCAACTCGGCAGCTAAAGAAATAGCCACAAGCGCGGTATCGGAACGACACCACAGCCCGTCCTGTAGGCCTATTATCGCCCTCTTACAGTACATGTGTCACTTGATATTAATTTCTGTACAAACTAAGATGGCGAATTCGTAAAGAAACACAAGCACCCCACCTTAAGTGTATCTAAATTAGCTATGTATCAAAAAAGTGCTGCAAATAAAACTTCAATTGATATAATTGCAATAAAATCCATTTTGAAATTGATATTACGGCTTTTTAAAAATTTCATTAAATGATCAAGCCTTGGACCATTACGCGGCACCCTTCCTAGGGACCCTGATTTGTCTGATTGCATGCAGGTGCCTGAATCAGACCGAAATGGAGGCAGCAGGAGAATGTTTGGCATCAGTTTGGATTATACAGTCAATCCATTTGTTTTGTTTTTTCCTTAAGACGCAAAAATATAAAAGAATAAAAGAATATAGAATAAAAGAATATACAAGTATTCAATTTACAATTGTCAACACTCTTAAAATCTCAGGAAAGGGTTGCCCAAGGGAAGTAAATACACATATCCATACCTATGAATTTGAAATTTACCTTACCATTGATATGTATGAATTTAAGAGAAATCCTTGCAGTCATACCTCCACGTCAAACTTGGTCATATCGGCCTTCCACTGGAAAAACTCCTGCACTGCCCCACCAAAGTCTCTGGCAGCATCATTGGACGTGAAACTGTGTTTATCACCTGCCCGGTTACAGGTGACCCGAAACTTGAGTGGCTTACTGGCCTCATCTTCTAGCTCCTCTTCCTCTTGGGCGCTTCCTCGGTCACCTTCTCCTTCCTCCCCATGAGGGGCATCTGGATCTGGCTGGACCTTCTCGGTTGTCGTGACTACTGCATCACCTTCACTCAAGGCAGGGACAGGAGCATCTTCTCCCTTGGCTGGCTTGGGTTTTGTGGCATTCCCTCCTCTCCGTCGTCCCCTGCGTTTCTTCAGTGAGTTGTTCATCCTCCAGACCTCCAAGGCGTTGGACCAGGGTAACTCTGATGCCAGCTGCTGAAGGTCAGACATGGCCTCCTCCTATCAAGGGAAGTCATAATAACCTTACCATCTTACCTAACACAACGAAAACGTATGTTTTTTTTGAGAAAAATTATGTATTTCCTACCTTTGAGTCTTTGAACTGGTAATTGTCAAACTCCTTGACAATAACAAAGAGGTTGTCCACCGACTTCAAATGATGCACCTATAAGCAATGTAATACATTCATTTTAGTCTTAGTTGCGACACACAGTGCTCTGAAGAGACTATCTTGAGAAGACTGTGTACCCACACAATGAATACCCACTCAGTTGTCCTATACAGGGGTCTTCAACCTTTTTCAACCCAGGGACCCCTTGGCTAAGAGACACCATGAGCATGGACCCCCACCCTGCCCCACCCTACATTTAGGCCTGATATTCATACAGCTCTGGAAAATGCACAATACTGCACAATCTCATCCTACAGTTGCTGAGTGACATTCCAATGAATTGGCGGTCATATTCAAATCTGAAGTGGTCTTTCCATTTTGAATATTACCATCAACTCATTTGAATGTCACTCCGCAAGTGTAGGGTGACGGAGCTTTCCAGAGCCGCATCTTATATTTGGAACTGTCATTGGAATTTAAATGACATGGGGCACATTCTCATAATCTACCCAGCTATTAGGCAAACTGAAATAAAACCATGACCATCTCTATGTATGGTAAAGGGTGTGTGATGATATGGGGCTATTTTCATTCTAAAGGCCAAGGGAACTTCATCAGGATGCATAGTATCCTGGATTCATGAAATAATTGGCCTTGAACAATAAAAATCTGCCTGCCTATATGGGAATTTGACATAAAGGTGTCTATACTTATGCCCCCTGTATTTTAAGGAAGAACATGTATTAATTTACGATACATTATTTATTTACCAAGAAATTTGGTGTCCTTAAAGGTTGGATTTAATTCCTTATTCCTCTTTTTAGTCAACTTCAGCATGGAGGTCTACGTTGCCCACAAAATTGCCCTGTATACAGCATCATCAGCTTTACTGTACAGTTAGCCATCACATTTTTTTTTTTTTTTTTTAAGTTTTGCACACTGAACAAAATTCATGTGTTTCGGTCTGTGCGAAGTTGCTGGATATTGGCAGGACCTGGGACACGCTGTTGTACACCCCGATCCAGAGCATCCTAAACATGCTCAATGGGTGACATGTCCAGTGAGTATGCTGGCCATGCCATGCATTGTCATGCTGTAACATGAGGTGATGGTCTTGGATGAACAGCACAACAATGGGCCCCAGGATCTCTTCAAATCGGCAATCTATCTTTCAATCTAATCGGCAATCTATCTTGCAATCGAATTACTGCATAAATATTTGAATAAATTATTAAATAAATATTGACAAATTGTTTTGAATAATACATTGAACACTATATTGCATTTTTGACCAACAGATTGGCATTAAAAATAAAAGATACATTGATAGATCCAATTAAGGATATGGCACAATCGATCCTCCATACTGGTCATGGTATCTCTGTGCATTCAAAGTGTCATCAGTAAAATGCACCTGTGTTCATTGTCCATAACATACACTTGCCCAAACCACAACCCCACCGCCACCATGGGACCTGGCAGCCAAGAAACACGTTTGCACGTTTGTAGCTGTACACAAAGTAGCCAGGACATTCCTGCTGACAGAATGTCAATTCATACGAAGTCGTTTGACTACCATGGATACCTGGAGGGCAAGAAACGCTGACAACAATGGCTAACGTTTGCATGTTCGTAGCTATACACAAAGTGATATTTGTTCCGTCATGTGATGTGAAGTCCTCATCTGAATGACCCTGCTTGCTGGCGAATTACAGCTTGATAAGTAGTTGAAAAACTTTTGTATAGTAAAACTAGAGGTGGGCATAGATTAATTTTGTTAATCTAGATTAATCTCACTGTAATCTTGAAATTAATCTAGATTAATCTAGATTAATTTTAGGTGCACCAGCGCAAAATTTAGATGCACCTACATTTTTCATTGCATCGCCTTTAACGCTAAAAGGTCCCCTTTTTATTGCTGTCCTTTCATATAATGATTTTTTAACAACAAAAAGTCTAGAAAAAGCTTGAAACACAATAAACGATTTTTTTTCTTTACAAAATTATTTATATAAGCCTATTCTACATACTGAAATGTCTGATATTCATGACGGCACACTTTATGCATATTGCAGCCTACTATATTACAACTCTGCCTCTTTAATTCAGCTGTCTGCTTGAAACCTCAAAATGTAAACAAAGCCTAGCATAGTTGGCTAGTTTATCATAGTTTACTAGTTGGACTGCTCAGTTTCCCCACGTGTGTTTACTTAAGTTTCAATGTGGGCTAATACTTTTTCTCCTTTCGAGTTTTGGAGTTGGAAAACATTGGTAGGCTATTGAGATCATCATCCAACTCATGCAAGAGTGACTTGAATGTAAGAGTTTTAATCAACTTTCTGCAGCAATGATGCTAACCGGAATTTATATTAATTTAGCTAACGTCTTCTATATGCATCATTGCTTTCACGATAGTGAATGTTTTATTTGGATTAAATGTGCATGTCGAGGGGCGGGTCGCGACTCGCGAGTGTCCATTGAGCGCGCACGGGAGAGTGAGGGAGAGGGAGAGAAAGCGGGCCAAGGAGAGGGGGTTACTTCTATTAGGAATGAGCGATCAGGTGCCATTCGGGAGGGGTCTGAGCTTATCGTCCATGTTGGGAGGATGTATCATTGGTTACTGTTTGGTAAAGTTGCACGCATAGTCTACAATGACAACTTGTGAAAGAAAACAGCCGAGCAGCGTCAGGTGCACCAGTGCGACCTAGACTTTTTTCAGGCGCACTCCTAAACATTGGCGTTCGCGCTAAGATATCAAGGTGAAAGTGATCATAGCTTGCGTGGTATTCATGGGTTTCATCAGGTCCCTTTCCACAGATGTATTAATCAAGCACCATGAAGTCTGCATTGATAATCAAGGTGCTTGATTTTATACACCTGTGGAAAGGGACCTGATGAAACCGAATAGACCCAGCTCCCAGCCCAACTTTGAGAATAGATTAACGCCGATATTTTTTTTATCGCCCGATAAGAGTTGCACGATAACGCAGCACGTTAACGCCGATAACGGCCCACCACTAAGTAAAACTAAGAACCTCCTGGCAAGATCCTTGATTAGTTCACTGGGTTTCAATGATGTCCTTGCCCGCCAGCCAGTAGTTGTGATGTCACAAACAAAGTATGAATTGCATGCTACCTCAAAACTTGCTACATCTGTGGCATTGTGCTGTGTGATGGAACTGCACATTTTAAAGTGGACTTTTATTGTGGCCAGCCTAAGGCACACCTGTGCAATAATTATGCTGTGTAATCAGCATCTTCATATGCCACACCTGTGAGGTGGATGGATTATATCGGCAAATGAGAAGTGCTCACTAACACCAATTTAGGCAGATCTGTCAACAATATTTCAAAGAAACAGGCCAGCGAGTGTAGTGGACAGGGAGTAGCCATCAGTGAGGTTGGCCACCAAGGCCATGTCATCCGCATAATTAAATAGCTTGAGTCCGTCGTTGCTGCAGGTGATCCCATTTGTATTGATGGAGAATAGGACAGGTGACAACACACAGCCCTGAGGCACTCCGGTATTTAAAATAGGGGTGGACAATTTGTCTTGTTACAGTGTCCAGAAGAGTCAGGATGGCATCCTCCAGACCTCCCTTTGATTCATAAGCAAACTGTAGTGGGTCCAAGCTCTCTTCATTTGGAGAGTGGGTACACACATCCAAGGAGGTTTGTCCACAGGTGCCAGACAAATGTGTGCCAGACAGTGGAACTGTGGTGGTCTGCACTGCAATTGCTCCAAAAATATGAACTTTATTACTTTCAAAACATAGCAACGTTTCAATCACCATGGATCTTGATCAGGCATCTAAGGCATCCAAGCTCTCTCCGACCATGGTGAGGAGTTCAACAAGTTCAAAAGACTACTATAACGCACCAAGGAAAACACAACTACATAATAGAGTAGGTTTATTATGGGTATGTGGTAGCATGTGGGTCTCATTCAGCTTCCACCATTGGGCAAGGCACTTAACCCCAAGACTTTCATGATGTGGTAGCGTAGTGGTTAAAGAGCTAGCATGCAGTAGCCTGAACAATTGTGGGTTCAATACCCGTTTTCTGCCGAATAGCTCCAAGGACAATGACCTTTGTATTATAACTGCCACATTTCAGTCACTTAGATTAGAAGCATCTGCTACATTAATACATGTTCTCACTATAAATGTACTGAATGGGAATCCACAGTAAAAAGAGGACTGTGATATTTGTATTATATTTACAAAGGGAATGCCACTGAATTTCTGGGAAGTTGAATTTGAAGAAAATAAAGTGTCATCCGACTTCAGTTCCTAATGGACTATATGCCATGGAAGGCTGTTTCAGCCAGCACATTTATCGGTGGCAAGTCGGTGGCATACAGTATAGGCAATTCATACGTAAAAATAAAATAGGCTTAGACTGATCTCTTTTGTTGTTTCAATAAAATCACAGTAGAAAGAAAGTCTTACTGTTGTCAGTGTCCACGGAGTGTCCTCAGCATATTTGCAAACAAATAAAAAATAAATAAATGCTGACAATGCTATGCAAATTACGGAATTTCTGAAAAAGAGCCATGGCACTGCCTTCCTGTCACCTATGTCTGCTCTGTCCCCATCCTCTCCTTAACAAAGAAGGTGAGTTGATCTGATTAGATGATGCCCTCAGACAAGGCGTGGATAACATTACAGCATTGCAACATACCACATGCACACGCACTAGTGACCTCAAAAGACAATTGATGGGCTAGGAGGGCAGCGCTACGTTAACAACATTTCTCAACAGTGGAAGTGAATAAGAAAAAGTTCCTTATCGCAACAAGGCACTGAATTTTCCCACAAATGCAGCCAGGGTTGTGCCTGGGTATTTTTCCGCTCTGCGTGCTTTAAGGCATGCTATTCATTGGATCGGTCATGACGCCACATGCTCGGGAGAAGATTCGGACACATCACATCTGTTGAACTCTAACTGGCATGGGGCAAAGGAAGTCTTGTTTCCTCTTGTCTGCAGCAGGGGAAAGAAGCACGACTAAACTCCACGGGCTTATTCAACAGCAGGTGCAATTTAGTAATGCGTACAATTCATGAAGATCACAGAACCCCACCAGTAGCTGGTAACACCCAGGGCAAAAAATGCACTTGGTCTTTAAGAGAATGTAAGCTTATATTTTCAGAACATGGGCAAACAGATGTGTTTTGACCAACAAAAAGTAAGGAAACTTGACTTTGGCCCATTTTATCTCCCCTTTAGTAATACCAACCAGTAAAGTGTTTCATATCATTTTTATCGTTGATTTGTCACCTTTACAATGAGGTATAGCTTGTAAGTATAGGGCAATCATGGAATGATCTATACAGCCAAATGTCTGAATAGTGGCAACCGAAAATGTGCCAAAATGGCCAGTAATAGGGTTCTGCTGCCAGACATCTCATTTTGGGCTTCAAGTGCTACCAGATGAGTTTAGATACCGGGATGAGAATCTGGAGCCAGTGGCAATTCCATATCTCCAGAATATGGGACCAAATGCCATCCTCCAGGATGACAACGCTCGCCCCCATAGAGATGGGATCATCAGAGAGTACCTCCAGAATTTGGGAGTGGAGAGGATGGAATGGCCTGCCGTGACATGAGTCCAGACCTCAAGCCAATTGAACACTTGTGGGATCAGCTTGGGCGTGCTGTACGTGCCAGAGTGACCAACAGAACCAGGTTGGCTGACTTAACAGATCCTTATCGAGGAATGGAATGCTATCCCACAGCAGAATGTAATCAGGTTGGTGACCAGCATGAGAAGAAGGTGCCAAGCTGTTGTGGCTGCATATGGATCCTCTACACGCTACTGAGGACCCTGACACTGAGTATAAAATTAACGAATGTATGCCTAACATGCTTTGTTTTTCTCATTTCTGTGGGAGAGTGCAATTGTCAATGCTTGAAGTAACAAAGGTGAATTCCAAAAGCATAACAGGCCATTTTGGCACATTTTTCGTTGGCACTACTTACACGTTTGCTTGTGTTGCTCATTCCATGGGAGCCCAATGCTTACAAGCTGTACCTCATTGTAAAGGTGACAAATAAACGATGAAAATGGCATAAAACACTTTAGTGATTGGTATTATTAAAGTGGAGATATGAAGAGTTTGATTCCAAAACGCTATATATCCATTTTTAAAAACATTAAAAAGTCATGTTATTTAATTGTGTATTTCAGGTAATATCAATAAAAATGCAGTTGTTTTGTTTTGATTGAGTAAAGATAAATCAACTTAACTTAAACCAATACAGTTCCACTGTAATTACTTGCAAAAAAAAATAAAATAAAAATATTTATGAAAATTCATTAAAATGGTGGATATAGCGTTTTGGAACCAAACTCTTCATATAATGGGCCAAAGTCAAGTTTCCTTACTTTTTGTGAGCGGTTTACATTACATTAATTAATTTAGCAGATGCTTTTTTTAAAATCCAAAGTGACTTCCATACAGTATGTCAATAATATTGTACTAGGCACGGGTCACTTGTACTGTGCTAGAGTGCTGTTCTCTCCTGTTCTTTTTCCACACTCACACTGCAGACTACAGTAATTCCCCATGTATTTGCATTGGGCATAAGCCGCAGGACAGTGTCTTATGAAAGTTAAAAGAAACAAACCTATAGTAATACCATATTAACTCACTGCCCCCATGTATTAACCCATAACTGAATACAATTAGCAAAATCAACTCTAAGTTGCAGCTAATAGTTGAGAAATTACGGTAAACTGTACCCAATCATGGTTGAGCTGCTGTGCTCTAGAATCTTAGCATAGGCATCGATCGCCGTGCCCAAGTCCACCTCCTCAAGCGGTCCCAGGGGAACAGATAACTGTACCATGCCCGGGTATGGGACAGAGCAAATCACACTGGTCAAATGAACCGGAGTTTAGAGGTCAAACATGCTTGGGTAGGCCTACTGTACAGATGGCATAATGTTAGTATGCCTTAAGTCTGTCAAAAGGTCATCAAAAAATAAAAAATTTGGCCTGGAAGATTCAATCTCTGTAGTGAAACATATGTTGTTGCATTGAGTTCTTACTCTGAGGTCCTGTAGTTTAATACAGTGAAACTTAGCTATTTGCTACTCATTTTACAAATGACAAATACCATTCTGTTCAATACATAAAACACTCCAGCAGTTTTATCTGCCAACCGATTAATAATAGGGGTGCTAGTGCAAAGTGCAACAACGACCCCTGCTGTCCAACAATAGATCAAATTGAGCTGCTAATATAAAGGAACTTTTTCAGAAAGGATTTAGTAGAATACGTCTACTTTAGTGCTGAGGCTATACACACAGACACACAGACACAGACACACACAAAATCCAGGTCTACGACAACAATTTATCAATTCATCAAATTGGTTATTAATGAAAACAAAACATGGTTTGCAGAATAGTGCCATGTCGTTTGTGTGGTAGGCTATGTTTCTTAACTTAACCTTCACTGAACAGCCTCTCATATGCGGCCAAACATCAGATGAACATTGACATCAGTGTTTGCATGACAAAACTTACCAAATGAAGTTTATCTGTAGGTATTTGGAAATATATCCTGCCTCGGTCTTTACTAATCCTTGCATCAGCTTCAATTTTCTCTCCAACCTCTTCTGCAGCAGTGTGTTCGAAACCAGTGGGAACTGTTGCACCAATGGTTACTGTAAAGATAGACAGCTCTCCGACATTCGGGATGTTTGCTTCAGTACAAAGATTTCCATCACTAGCCTCATTTGGTGTCGACATTGTCCTGGATAGCGAGAAGTGTGGACGTTAAAATACACGTTTAGTTCACAAGAAGAACGTAATAGTAATAACGTTTAGCCTACAGTTAGAGGATTACAGACTTCACTTGTAGCCTACCCTACGAATTGAGCCAATCTCAGTTTTGAACTAAGTACGTCGTCTAATTTGTGCTATTATGAACGAAAGTTGTTAAATTAACTGCAAATGTCTACACGCTTAGGCTAAGTTAACCCACGGTCCACAGCAGCGTAAGCTAACTTGATGTAAGCTATCTGCCTGTCATTACAGTGTAGCCTAAGTCCTTGCACATTAGATTCACAGAATTATTAAGTCAGTACCCTGCTTGAATGACGCGTAAATGAAGAAAGTGAATAAATAGTAGAGTCAACAGGCGACGCAAACGTATCAGTTCAACTCATTCCTTCATTCTACCGACAAAACCATGTGGTGACAGCATGCTAGAGACAGTGCAGAGACAAGAAGACGCACAGTGCATGTTGGCTTCCACATTGCATTCATTAAAAAGTCGTAGGTTATTTGTCGCATAGAGCTGAAAGGCCTAGCATTGTAGACATGTCAAGAGTCAAGACTGTTAATTGACCTACGTTTGAACAACCTGTGTGTTTAACAGGGGATTCTGCCACGATCAGAGTTTAGCCTACTGAGATCACCAATCTTGAAATATGGGATCTCTCTGCTGAACTGTCTAAAACTTCCGGGTTGTTGCGAAAGCCCACAAGGGATGTATTTTCTCTCCAGCTGATGGCGCTGTTGTGTTCAGTGAGAAGATTCTGCACTCAGCACCGATTGAATCTTTGTTAATGCAATGTAGCCTACACTGGCATGAATGTCTCTTCATGTTTGCAGTTATGCGAACAACAATAAAATAAATCTTTCAAGAATGTGATGTAATGTGACTGTAGAGCAAAAAAATTTTGTTTGTTGGGAATGTAGAAAACCAAAAAAAGGGGAAAAAATCAAATAGCCTGGTTCTGGCTGTGACAGAAATGCTGAGCCTACTGTGCACCATGAGATCCTGAATGATGTTACTTCTGTTGACGTTCCACGTAAACAAACAAAACACTACTTTCCAATGCAAGCTTTCTCACTGCCCCAACCCATATGCATGCTCATGCTCACTAACCCCCAACAACCCCTCCCCTAAACATCTTGTTGGTGTTTGGCTGAAATATGGTTGGTTGGTACACAGCCTGTGCCCTAGTATTGTTTGACGTTTACAGCCCCTGTTGTCTCCAGAGACCAGATTTTTTTCACAATGTATTCAGGGAGCTGGCAGCAAGCTGATCAAAGGGAGATGGCTATGATTTGAGACAAAAATGAAATTGCTCTTAAAACCATGCAAGATCTCATAGTGCACCTTTAAGATGCTATACTTCGTTGGTCCGATAAATGCCCTGTTGGAGCAATGGAAAATGAACAGGATTCCAGCATGCTTTAGAAATCCACTAGTCATTCTGCTGCCAACTCCTTGTAGACTGAAGGGTTAAAATGTCCTCATCGGCAACAATTTTATTCTTAACAGTGTTCCACTCCAACGGTTTTTGACAGTTATGCTATGCAGCGTGACTGCTCTGACAAAGCAAGGATGAGGCTGCTTGGATAGTGTGACTGGAGTTCTGAGGTCCAGATGGGATTGTTTGTTGGTCCCGGCTGGAAATGGGCCTAAGGCTTTGCCTGCAAAATCACCACCCATCATTTCCAGCCTGCAGAACTGTTGTTACTATGCACATAAACCGTTCATGAACAAGCCTTTTCCTATGTGCTCTGGTAGGGGTCGTCCCTATGTTCCCCGGTCGCAATACATACCAGGGAACATATAGGACCCTTTATGGGAAAGGTGAACATTGAACCCATTTAAAAATTTTAAAACAGTAGGCCTATCCTATGTTCCCCGGTCCCTTATACAAAATGGGAAACATAGACCTGGGGAACATAGGTACACTCCCTATACCACAGTTTTTTTCTGGAAAAAGATGTGGACTCTGAAAACAGGCAGGCAAACACCATAATGTTTTTGCATTGAACTTGCTGAATTTGCTTGACATGCTGCTGTACCAGAGGTGAGTCTTTGGTTAATCGCTTTCGTTAGGTTTGTAATTAAGGGAAACAGGGGTGCCTGCCAAAGAAAGTGAGCCCTCACTTGCAGGGTTGCCTTGAGGATGATGTTTCCATAGTCATTTCACTGATTACAGAACAAATCCTCTACATAAACACAGAGCCATAAAAGTGTCTGAGTTGCCATAATGTGCATTTGCATTTAATACTTATGTTCCAACATTTCATTATTCTAAGAGTCCTAAGGCTGCTTGTGTGTAAAAGGGGATGTCTCCTTATATTTTTCCCACTACTCTGTATATCGGCGATCCCTCATTCAACCAGCCTCCCTATCACAGGGAGTAAACCATCATCCTGCACCTTCCCCTCGTTGACTGATCATTGATGAGAGTAGAATGATGAAGAACCGTTGTCAAATTTGGGATTCCCTCATAGGTCTGTCTGGCCAAGAGCCCATTGAATCCCATTTCCAATGTCCATGTGAATACAATCGCTAATCCGGCATGTACCTATATTTCTTTGGATTTCAGTATACAACTGCATTTAAAACAGTTGTTTTACGAGATTGCTACACTTTTGAAACGATTTGTTAAGATTTTAATGCACCAATCAGTTTCATTGCACTGCTAGTTACGCCCATGCTGGAAGTCGTTAGACAGTGAACCTTTTCCAGACCCACTCTCAATTACAATTGAAAGGTATGCATGCTACCCAGACTAAAATGCAGGCCAAACTCTTGACAAAATGTTGGTGTGCCTTACAGGACTTGGGCCTGCTCAGTGCAAATTATGACATGTGACCGCTATTCATTAAATTGCAGAATGTTGATCCAGATCAAGTATCTTAGGACCTTTACAGTCTATTTTTGAAAATGTTCGACTACCACACAACTAGCTGTAGAAGTGATGGCAAATGAGAGGTGACTAAAAAGACTCGTATATTGGAGGGTATTTCAGCTAGTATTTCAGCAGAAAGGTGAATTAAAGGGCTGCCTATACTGCCAGGGTATTGGTGTCATGTTATATATTAAATACTATAGCTATTTGTATTATTATTATTATCATTATTATTATTTATTTATTATTATTTTTTTCTTGCCACATGATTTTGTTTCCCCTTGACTTGGAATACCATGGTTAAAAGTACCAAACTCATTCAGGTGGGCGTGGCCAGGCTAACTATACCCCTCTTTTTTCACTGGCTTTTGAAATCTATATCAGTTAAGACAAAGTCCAAGCCAGCATTGGGTGTTAGTGGTCCACCTTCTTTTCAGAGAAGCCAAAACTGTATAGACAATTGTTTCAGAGCAGCTGTCAGTCCCTGTACTGTGAACCTGAAGTCCAGCAGCATCTCTTATCCTTTTCATGTATTGCTTAGTGCACATTGAGAAACAACCTAAATAATATTTTACAACTCATTGATAATTTATAGGCTATTCAGCTCCAAGGTATAGCTATTTTGTGAGTCAAGTATTTGAGCTACTGCTAGACTTTGTTATTTTGCACTTTCTCAAAGCAGTAGTATCCACTGATGTCTAAAAGTTCAAGTACCCTTTGCTCTCCTGAACAGAAAGCCCTCTGGACCAAACAAACTCCCTTTGTGCACTTCATATTCAGTAATATCATATGGACTTATCATTTTCATAAAACTGTTAACTGTATTACAGTTTTTGCCCGTTGCTTGAACACTATAGACCCATGCTTAGACTAAAGTAACACAACTTGAAGTTTTGTTGCCATATCTCAAACACATGTACCTATACCTTAAACAAAAGTGCTGCTTTGCACTCTAGTTGCAATTCTGTAACACACTTACTCCTTTATGCAACACACTTGGTCCTGCATACTACTCTCTATGTCATACATAGACACTTCGTTCAAAAATGAAATCTCATAGTACCATTTGTTAAACACATGTATCCAAAATACAAAACACATCGGGTAATTGCAACCACTCAAATACACACCTGAACGCACTTACTTGCAAAACTGAACACCAATCAGCCATCTACAAAAAGCCCATTCGTTTAGCCATTGGAAATGGTGATGTGAACGGTATATTTCCCAGTGTTGTGTCATTGTTTCCTTGTGTGTAGAGTTTTGGCACAATGAGTGAAGTTTTTCTAAATGTATTCAAGCAAATATGTTTTATATAAAGTAGACTAGTGTATTCCTCCTGATTTGCAAGTGTATGCATATGATGCAAGTGTGTTTCATTTTGTCACCAGAGTTACATTTTGACAAAGGATTGTTGGGTTTTGATTGCAGAGTTTAGGTACTGATAGAAGAGTTTCAATTTGGCATACATGTGAAAGGTTTATTTCCTAGTGTTGTGTTATGTTCGCTAGTGTGTAGAGTTTTGGTATGGTGAGCGAAGTTTTGCAAAATGTGTTCAAGCAACGGGCAAAAACTGTAACTGTGGTGTAATGCCTATATGTTTGCCTTTGCTATCAAGTGATGGAGTTCCTTCTGTAACTTGCTTAAACACAGAATGAATACAAAATACCTTTTCATAGCATTGGTATCATAGCAGAACTATGTGGACAAAATGAACATTTGGAATGGAGTCATATGTTACACCTGCCGCCACCCCATAGGTCTATTCATGGAATGGTTTGCTATCTTTCACCTACTTCTTATCAACCAGTCTTGAATCTGATCTCAATTCAACATGTGAGCCTGATAATTGAGACATGATAAATTACCATTATTTGTGATGTATTAACACATCCTGAGGTTTTAACTGAGGCTTTTCTTTACCAAAAGATTATGAAAGCAAAACTTGAAATATCACAACAGGCCTAGACATAGTTAATTATCCAAAGAAATGTAGACTGGAAAGGTTTAGAGAAGAAATATGTGCTAACATTTGAGATAGAAAGTGTTCCTGTGTGAATTTTCTCAAAGGAAGTAGTAAAGTAGAGTTGTTGTATGTGTCAAACAGAGACATTCTTTTAACAGGCCCTGTCACATGCATAGCCTACCATCTTAAGTCAAACTAGCCAAATAAACCAAGTGATGCCTTTGGGACAAGTGCCTCATCGCCTTTTTGTGTTGGGATAACAGATCCTGCCTGACATGTCTAACAACATGTTCAATTGTTATCCGTTTAGAAAGACAGGATGCATGTATTTTGTGTCCAAACTACCACTTTGTTGGTCTAGTGTCTAATATTTTGCATGCTGTCCTACTGAAAAGATGTCAATTTCAGCAGGACAGACAGCAAGAGGACAGCCTCACAATAAAGAAAGCGATGAAGCATTCGCTGTTTGCTCAACAGATGGATGGTGCAGAATGACTTATACAGGTCTGTTCTTATGCTGTGCTATTGCTCATGAGGGAATCGAGGACTGCATAGAGAGACACAAAATGAGCTCCTCACTGCAAACCTCTCTTAAGTGAGCATGACCAGTCACACATGCTTTGGTTTATGCTGGATGAATCACTGGATGTAGCATTGCAAAAAATCAATACTGTGTATGCACAGAGGCTCAGTTCTCTTAAAATGTGAAAAGGAAAATCACTCTGGGGATGTGTAGTCTTTTGACTGTCCAACATTTAGACAGTGAATTTCCTATTTTCAGTCACTGGTTAGTTATCCCATGAGCACAAGAAGGCTGTTGCCACTTGACATAGAATCATTTAATTTAAGAGAGAATTATTATGATAAACCACAATCCATGATTCATTTCATTCTCAAAGTCCACCTTTTCAAGAGTCACTTTTACCCGTATAGAGAGAAACGAAAACAATGAGTCTCAACCTGAGTTCACTTAACCATGTCAAAAACAATACATGTGCCCCTACAGCTGAGGGCCAGATGTTAACCGTTAGAACCAAGTAGGTCAAGTTTATGCTGCAGGAAATATTTAAGATTTCTGGGAGAACTTGCTTGCACATCTTTACAGTTCAACGATACTGTGACATTTACATTTTTGGTACATTTTGGGCTTACAGTTTTAGACTTCAGTCATTATGTAAGCATAATGCATATTTCTTTTGATTGTTCAATTAGCATACTATTGACAAGACCAAAACTTGTCTGCTCATTCAGTGCACTGAATAAACTGTCTATCATTCTATGTCTAAGTTTGACATATTTTCTGGACTCAAGAAGCGAGTTTTGAAGGGACAGATATTCAGTTTCCGAGTGAAAGTGTAGAAACATGCTTAATAAGGTCGAACATGAGATGATCTGTGAATAGAATGAACACTAAAGCCCTAAAATGTAACCCTCTCTATCTGCAAGCTAAGGTTCCCATACTCAAATGTCAAGGGTCAAAAGTCAAGTTGTATCACACTATCCCACTCTTAATGCCTCTTATGTCGCACCATTTATTTCAGATTTGTTAATAATTGTGTGTGTGTGTGTGTGTGTGTGTGTGTGTGTTTGTGTGTGTGTGTGAGAGAGAGAGAGAGAGAGAGAGAGAGAGAGAGAAGGAGTAAGCACACCCCCCCCCCCCACACACACACACACACACATTTACAGATTTACATCTGAAAATCAGGCACCGACTTGAAACAACCAAATAATTCCCTTCTATGTCCCCTCCCTGGTGTTTTTGGCCCAGTATTTGAGCCTGTCCATCTACAGTCTGCCCTCCTGGCCACAGTGTCCAGTCCCCTGCTCCTCAGAAGAGCCCAGCAGTGGCTCTCTCTCCACTCCAGCACCTCCAAATGGAATACAGAGCGCGGCTGCTCACAATGGAGCTTTGTCACAGCAACAGTGAAGTCATAGTTTCCCAGGCTCTCCTCTGTGTGGCGCCTTGCGACGAGGGGGAGAGAGACGAGCCAGAGGAGGACTCTCCGAGGCATTTTGGGGGGGCAAACAAAAGAGAAAGAAACATTACTATGTGTTTTTAGGCACACAGCAACCCCTTTAACTGAACCCTCACAGTTGTAGCACCGCTGGCTGCCGTCACAGGTGAATTATGAATAACCACTAACAGCACCCCCCCCCCCCCCACACACACACAGTGCACCCCCACCATACTCCTCCACAGCCCTTTTCCTCATCAGTGATCATCAGACCTGGAGGGAGCTTCGGGTCTCCCTTTCACAACGATGCTGTCCTGCTTCCCAGGGCCAAGACGCATTTCAAATTCCTCAAGTGGAAGCACTCGTCAGCTGGCCTGCATGCTTGCTTTCATGAGAGGTGGACGGCCAGAAAAAAAGGATAAAGACCTCCAGACATCTCAAATGG
Source organism: Sardina pilchardus (assembly GCF_963854185.1). Lineage (NCBI taxonomy): Eukaryota > Metazoa > Chordata > Actinopteri > Clupeiformes > Clupeidae > Sardina > Sardina pilchardus. The sequence goes on along the minus strand of NC_085002.1, from coordinate 32,315,681 downwards.
AGGTAGTGAGAGACATACAGTGCAGGTATGGCTGTTAGTCATGTGTGAATTAGCTTGGGTTACATAAGACACACACAGAGAGAAACAGAGAGAGAGAGAGAGAGAGAGAGAGAGAGAGAGAGAGAGAGAGAGAATTCCCAGGGGTGCTCTAGTCTTGCAGGAAATTCTGCACACAGTGGGGTATATGAGCCTGTGGAATAACATCAGGCAAGAGAGGCGCCATGTCCTACCTCATATGACTTTATCTAAATATAATCACCCTTCAACCATTCACTTACCTTTGTTGTTCCCTGTCTATTTCATTCCATCACTATATTGTGAAATGTCATGTCTGTACATGCATGCCTGTGTGCTAATCAGGCCTAAATGTAAGCCTGTGGACTTAGTTATATTTAGGGTTGTGAATCACTTTAAGCTAGTATTTTGTCTATCACTTTTTAGATATCTTATTCTAGCTGGGCTTTTGACTAAAAACAAAGAATTTGGCAAGCGTCCTCCATAACAATGCTGTTTCTTTTTTCTTTTTTAATCATAAATCTCTTCTGAGTCCACCCTAAATATCCTGTCTCTGGATTAGTATGGATGTTTGGGGTCTCACATAGACTGCTGTCTATCTGTTTCAGACGCCCACTGACCAGTGGCTTATCAGATGCCAATGGGATGGCTGAACAGATCAGGCTTATGGGACTGAAGCAACACAGCCCCACAGACAGCTGACAGGAGCTGAGACTGGAAGCCTGAATGGCCATCTCCCACAATGCCTCTTGCTCTGAGTGTCACTGCACCTGATATTCACCAATGACATCAGCAGTTGTAGAGGTGGATAAAAATGGCTGTGGGATAAAAAATCAGCGTATGACAGCTGATAATCAGTTGTTGGTCACTTGTTAGCTCTTAAACCCCATGACTGAAAAGCTATTACAGTTTTTGCCCCTTGCTTGAACACATTTTGCAAAACTTTGCTCACTGTACCAAAACTCTACACAATAGTGAACATAACTCAACACTAGGAAATAAACCTTTCACATGTATGCCAAATTGAAACTCTTCTATCAGTACCTACATGTAAACTCTGCAATCAAAACCCAACAATCCTTTGTCAAAATGTAACTCTGGTGACAAAATGAAACACACTTGCATCATATGCATACACTTGCAAATCAGGAGGAATACACTAGTCTACTTTATATAAAACATATTTGCTTGAATACATTCAGAAAAACTTCACTCATTGTGCCAAAACTCTACACACAAGGAAACAATGACACAACACTGGGAAATATACCATTCACATCACCATTTCCAATGGCTAAACGAATGGGCTTTTTGTAGATGGCTGATTGGTGTTCAGTTTTGCAAGTAAGTGCGTTCAGGTGTGTATTTGAGTGGTTGCAATTACCTGATGTGTTTTGTATTTTGGATACATGTGTTTAACAAATGGTACTCTGAGATTTCATTTTTGACCAAAGTGTCTTAGTATGACATAGAGAGTAGTATGCAGGACCAAGTGTGTTGCATAAAGGAGTAAGTGTGTTGCAGAATTGCATCTAGAGTGCAAAGCAGCACTTTTGTTTAAGGTATAGGTATAGGTGTTTGAGATATGGCAACAAAACTTAAAGTTGTGTTACTTTAGTCTTAGCATGGGTCTATAGTGTTCAAGCAACGGGCAAAAACTGTAAGTGACCTTGAGCATGCCGCAGAACTGTTGATGTGCATACATTCAGTAGTGCAGTATGATAGTGCAGTCACAGAGAGCTTTTAATCTGACTTCAGCCTTAATGACCTGACAGTGCAGTGTACAATTCTAATCCATGTAGTGTTGTGTCAACTTGTGAATAGCATGATCTGTTACAGTAACTGTATGTTGTATGTTCAAAGAATACTCCAGAGATCAAGCAATGCCCTGGCTCTGTAAAATTAAGAACAAACAAATAGGCTCAGACCAAGACATACACGATTTCAGCTGATCAATACGTTGTTTCAGGGGTGTAACGTGATAGACTGTTGAACTCAACTCAACCACATTTCACCTGAATTGTAGGCTGCACCTTTAAGGTGGATATAAATATGCACATTGCTTGAAATGTGCACGTTTGTTGTTACCCAAAACCGACTCTTGCTCTATGCTGAAGAACATAATGTTCGAGAATTCATGTAAATTTCTGTACTACAGAGAATGCAAAAAAAGCTGAACTATACATAGCTCTCTCCCTCGACATACATTTCTAATGAGTTTAAGATTGCTATTCTTCTGCACAGTGCATGTGAGAAAATAGATCATAACACAGCCCCTTGCAGATATCACAATTTGACAGTTGACATCATGCAGAGAGAGATCTGAGGTTCAAACTCTGGATGTTAATACATACCAGCATTGCTGGAGGGGTGAAGTTGCCATGGCAATGTAGAGTAATAGGTTCATAGCCTACTCTGGCCATTTTAGTCTGTTAAAATAAACTACTTTCATTTGAAAGACTACAGTACTTTTGATGTCCTTTCTTTTAAGGTTGTGCATGGGGAAGGTGATGAAATATGACATATTAAGAATGTACAAACATCTGTCTTTACATGTAGTTTACAGGGTTTTAAATAATCATCTAATTATCAGTTTGCTTACTTGGATTATTTGAAATGTAGGCGAATATTTTTCAGAAGCCTTATAATATGTTATTCATCAGTGTGACACAAGCCATATTTGGCATTTGTAACAATAGAGTTTTCAATGCAAATTATTACAATGTATAGGCTATCTGAACATGTAGACTCATGTATTTTGCCACCATTTTGTTTATTATGAGGTCATTGGATAGCTGCACGCCTAATTGTTGGTTAGTTTATGTGTAGATGTGTGTGTGTGTGTGTGTGTGTGTGTGTGTGTGTGTGTGTGTTTGTGTGTCTCTGTGTGTGTGTGTGTGTGTGTGTGTGTGTGTGTGTGTGTGTGTGTGTGTGTGTGTGTGTGTGTGTTTGTGTGTGTGTGTGTGTGTGTGTGTGTGTGTGTGTGTGTGTGTGTGTGTGTGTGTGTGTGTGTGTGTGTCTATGCTGGCTGATTGGATTGGTTGAGGGAGGGGGTTCTACAATAGGAGGAGTCTCGTGCAACGCTTGAGTCGATTCAATTCTCAGCTCTGGATAAAATTTCAAAGTGGGTAGCTAATCTCAGATCGCCCAGTCACTGAATCTCACGCGCTGTTCCTGTTTAGTATATGGACACATACGAATTGCAATGAACGCACCCCTCGGAATGGACGCACGCGTAAAGTTTAGTCTTTTGATGCTGATTATTTCTTTGATTTAACCTGAAGATTTTGTGTTGTTTTTCCCTGGTTGACTTTTCGCGCTGGATGGCTATCACAAGAAAGGAAAAGCACCCGTTCCTCTCCGCTATAGCATAGCACTTTCTGCTCCAGGGAGTAACCATAAGCAAAGATCTATCAATGCAGGTGAGCGTGACGAGTCGTTCTTAGAACTGCAAATCCCTGTTAACTTGCGGCACTTTCGGGGAAGAAGACAGAATCAAAAGGGTCTTATAGGTATTGAACATAAGCTAGTAGCCCAAGACGCAGATACAAAGCACGGCAGAAGAGGAGAGAAAACACTGCAAGCTACTAGAGATCACTTTAAGGAGCTTTCGCCCCAAAGCCTCGACATCTCACTGGACCCTACTACATCCATACCTCAGGAAACATGTCATCTCAAACTAGATTCAAGAAGGACAAAGAAATAATCGGAGAATATGAGACACAAGTCAAAGGTGAGTGAGACTGCACATTGGCCACATCGTTGATGTTTTACGGGGCAGATTTCTTTTATTAGGTGTTCTCTCCGTGAGTCTGTGCAATGTACTAAAACCACGGGATTACTGTTGGAGTGAGTCACTTTCCTCGGATTCTCATGAAAAAATAAAACTTCAATTATGAACTCATTGTGGCAAATGCGTAACTGGAAACAGGTTGCTTGTTCGTCTCCGCTTTTGGTCACTTGGTTACATTATATGTTGTCATATCTTGGCCTGTTTGTTGTACACATGAAATGCATGGTCTAAATAAACTCCAGCCCTGCAAGGGTAGACTACAGTCATGTGCCTTGTTCTGTAATCAAATTACAAGATAACTTTGCCCAAGAAGCTAGATTCTACGGCTGTTCTATGCTCGGCGTAAAGGACCTAATGTTTGATACTCTTGGCAACACCCAGATTATACGCCTTGGTAGCAACTGCTCGTCATTGAGATGGACGAAAATGTTTCAGTTCCATTCAGCCGTAGATTGTAAGGCATTCACTACCGTTGTATGAATGGTCTGGTTTGATTTGGGTCATGCATTCGCAAGCTGGAGGGTGCACGCTTTGTTGCTGGGTAGAACGATCATTGTAATGTCATGCTCCGCACACAGATGGGTGGAACTCCGTTAATTGTTCTCCTTTGTTGACGTTTTACGCACCCCCAGTGCCCCCTCTGACACGCTGAAAAATGTATATTTGTCGCATCGGAATGGCGATCAGCGTAAACATGAAATGCACATCACATGGTCTGTTGCATGCAAAGGTCTTACCACTGCAGCGTCGTAATCAAATAGAAAAGAGGCTGCGGACCTTTGCGTTTTGTCCATGGGTACCGCAACACGACCTCCACCACTGGCCAGAACGCCCAAACATCAATTGAAAGCCTTGCGTATTTCTACCTTTATTTGTAGGCCATTGTGGAGGACTGCATGCCTCTTGATATTGCATATCGATGCTCGACACCTTGCTTGAGTGCACAGAACATGCAATAGGGATGTTATGCACTAGGAGTAGGCTATTTATGTCATGTGTTCCCGTGTAGGCTGTTTTAGCACTAGGTAATGCCTCAGTTGCTATGACCAGACCCTTTTCACATAGGTTAGAATGGATTCAGCTCTCACACGGTATCCGTGTATTTCAGGTCACGGCCTTCAAATTAATAAGTAGCTTAAAGGTGCTATGTTGCCAGACGGATATTACTATATATGACCTTTTCCAGTTTTTGAAGTGAACCAAAGAGTTCACCATTCATGAAGTCTTATTCAATTAATCAGTGTGTTCATCGACTGTCGGCAGGTATGCAGTGTCCAAAGTCTAGCATTGTCATGCTGTTATGGCACTTGGCTCAGGTATAGTTAATTTCTGATCTAGGCTATCAAAAATAGCAGTGTACAGTAGCTGTGGGAAGAGCTAGCCTTTTATGTGGACTGGCTTCCATAGAGCTTATCCTCAGTGCATAGAGCTTTGTGCTTCTCATAGTCTGCTATCTTGGATTATTCCTAGGGCTGGACTGGATGAGCGTTTTTCGGTCAAATTGATGGTAAATTGTTATTTATCCTAATCCCGTGAGGCTATTAGTCAAATACTACAGTACTGAATGACTTTCACAGGCAGGGAAACCCAGATTTGGCCATTATCAAGTATGTTAATCTCACGCTCAAAGCAATTTTTCCAAAATCATATATTATCAGGGGCATTTTTGATGTGTGTTAATTCCTAATAATGTCATATGCTTATACTACCATGTCCTTCATATCACCAACAAAAGTTATGGGAAGAATATCTAATTCATCATTACTGTCATCATCATATACCTCATCATTCAGCTTCTTACTTATGTAATGGGAGGGTGTCGAGAAGGCAGGAATGGCTTAGGTCGAGATAGAAAAAAAGCTGAGCTCTTTAAAAATGTTGTAAATAATGTAGGACATGAAAATGAATTATAGAGGGATGGAGATGGCTGAGCGCAGGCCAGGCTACAGAAGCGCGCAGAGGAAGCGCCAGGCCAACAGGGAGACTGAGAGCCATAAACGTCACAGTGGTTAACAGGGATGGGTTCAATGCCAGGGTGAGCTGAGGAGAACCCCCCCAGCAGCCCCTCCTGTACTCAGACAAGCACCTGCTCTGGGCCTCCTCACTCAGAGAGCAGGCCTGTCACTGCTACTGCTGCTGGAGCTTCCTATCCTCCAGTATAAATCTGAGCTGTGTTCTAGACCTCACTCCGATGCGTCTGGACTAAAACCCTCTACTTTATGGACATGGTTCAGTAGGGGGGTTTAAAATGGTCTTCTTGCATCTATAATCAAGAGTAGGTCTTGCGGAACAGTGGCTCATTAGTGGTTGGTTTGACAGTACAACTAGTGTTTGCGATCGAACATGTTCAGGAGACCTCCAGTGTTGTGCCACCCTATCTCCCTCCCTCATCCCACACACACCATGATCGGCGACCTCTACCCATTTTGAAATAGCTTTTTTGATGTCCTTCACCGTCACTGGGTGCCAGCGTGTCCCACGGCAGCCGTGCTCGATGGCTTGACTGCGAGGCCTTGTTGTGCGCTCAAGCGTCAGTGATCTAGTTTGTGTCTAGCTCTGCCACGGATGCGTCGCCCCTGTTTATTAAGTCAACATGCGAGAGACAAGGCCCCTGGAGTAGGGGGTAGGGGGCTTTGATGCTAATTCAGGGAGAACCGGGCTCATTGCTCATCCTTAGCCCTGGCGCGTGAGAAGCGTTGGGGTTTTCCAGACACAAACATGTGGGGCAGGGGGTAGTTTTTGACATTGAGAGGTGTTCCCTTTGTTGGCTCTACCCAACTAATGAGATGCAGCTTTAAATTGCACCTGTCATATTGTGAGTTATTGCTACTGGGTTGTGTGAATGCTCTAATGCCAGAGAGAAGGAGACAGAGAGAGCGAGAGAAGGAGATGGGGGCATCATTGGATTCTAAATGGATCTTTTGTAAAGCCAGTTGCTATGTTGCCATGCAGAGATAATTTTAGACAGCAGTGATGAATTGTGCCTTTCATTAAGCATGTAATGAAAGAACATTTAACCATACAGAATATGGCTAAATCAATCAGTCAGTATCACTGATAATCTCAGAGATTCTCTCCTGTGCAGCCATTGTTATTCCATTGGTTCTTCCTTGAACAGACAGTCTTTCCAGATGAACTCGTTTCTCCTCCTGTGACTTATCAGGTCTGCCCCAAGATGCCCTTTGATCTACTTGTAATTAAAGTGAAATATTTACCTCCAGGGCACATGGCCCACTTCATGAATTGTAGCTGCTCTGCCATGAACAGACAGACATAAACAGACTTCTTTCACTTAGAGATTTACATTTATTTATTTATGTTAGAGATCTGTCAGTCCAGGTTCTGGTTTCTGTTTAGACTAGACAAACATCATTCTAGTGTAGAAATGTGAGTGACATTGAATTGCCATTCAGTCAGTCATTCGTGGTATTGACTGATAAGCTAGTTGAAAAAAAAAAAGACCTAGTTTCGGTCAAAGTATTTTGGGCCTGCCATCTTAAACAAGTTTCAAACAGGTCGGTCAGGGTGTTCATTTGTCACAAGACTTGCTTTGTCTGTCCGTAACAAACAACGCCTGCCCGTCCTCTCCTGGAGGAAATCCAGATAAGATGATTGATTTACGATCCCGGTCGCTCAGCACCCCTGTTCTCCTTGATGTTATCGCTGCCCTCTAGAGATTTCATCACTCCAGTTTGACTCCCACATCCACTTTGTGAACAAGGACAGTCCTCTACGATTGACGCTCCGCTTGTGCCCTAACATCCTCCATTACCTCCCCTGCACCTTTTTGATGGAAGCATGTTTTATTTATTTTTCTGAATAGTCCCAAGAATCAGAGAAGTTAAGGTTTTAGGAAAGAAGATGGAACTCTGTCACCTGTGTTTCCACCTGCTCCTGAGCTACGTATATACGTGTGGCTTCACTAAAGCATTGGGCCAGATGGCGCATTCTGGCTCTACATGATGGCCAAAGAATGTGAAAGATGTACCAGTGCAGGCCGACTCCAGCAGTGTCCTGTGATTCATGACCTGCGCACACTGTGTGTGTGTGTGTGTGTGTGTGTGTGTGTGTGTGTGTGTGTGTGTGTGTGTGTGTGTGTGTGTGTGTGTGTGTGTGTGTGTGTGTGTGTGTGTGTGTGTGTGTGTGTGTGTGTGTGTGTGTGTGTGTGAGAGAGAGACCAGCATGTGGGAAGCCGAGTCGTTGCCTGAGTGCCCACTGTTTCCCAGGGTTACAGTAGGAGCTGTGAACAAGGGGCTCTTCTCTTGCGCCATACATTTTCTGCTTGTTCTGGATCTGTGCTTTGCATGTGAAAGAGAGAGAAATGTGCAAGCCAAGTGTGTCATGTGGCAGCTTGGTTTGTGTGTGTGAGTTTTGAGACCTGTGAATAAAAATGTTTGGGGAACTCTACTTGTCTCCCAGCTCTGTTTGTTTTTAAGTGGAAAGTGGTCTGGGAAAAAAGGGTGAAAGAGGGAGAGCGAAAGAAAAATGAAAGTAGATGTGAGATCTTGCCAGCTGCCCTGCAGGTTTTGTCTGCTTGTGTGTTTCTATGGTTATTTCTAACTATGTTTTATTGTTGCTCAGCCCTTCTAACAAAATGGATTTGATATCCCAGATTTATGTTTACATATTTTGATATCTGGATACCAATAAGTGTTTTCAATTTTTAAGATGATGAATTATAAATAGCAGAGCACAATGTGGAATTATTTACAAAAGCTGCACAGATTATTGATTTATTATCAGGGGTGTTTAGTTTGGCGTCACAACAGTCTTCTAAAGAGTTCCATTTTCTCCTGAGAACTTTGCTCTCATAAAAGGCCTACACCACTCTACTTGTTTGACTGGGGCAGAATTACATTCGGGAGACTCCAAGGCATTGTGGAGAGACTGTGTGTGAAAGTGTCCCACATTTATATTTTGACTCTTGTAAAAATTCTGTAACTAGAGCAAAACACTGCCTCCATCATGTTGTGTTTCAGATAGTTGGATAAAGAGAGGAAAGAGCAATTGAGAGAGCGAGAGGCCCTGCATGGCCTTGCTGTGGTCCTTTGCGCGTATGGCTAAGCTTCTTGGCCGAGTGCACCATTTGCATCTCAATAGAGACCCTCCATACAGATGAGAGCTGGAACTTGCGGTTAGAAAAAAAAAGAGCGACAGCTTTTGAATTGGACCCTGTTAGGCCCTCCAACCCCCTTCCCACAATCCCCCATATGGGGAAAATCAGGCTGCCAGAGCAGAGAAGCCTCACGGTGAAGAGGAGCACTTCCTGCCTGTCCTCTTCTTCAGAAGCATGTGTTTGACATGACTTGAGTGAGGACTGGAATGACCTTTTGAGTAATGTGGAGAGAAATGTGGAGCTGCTTGCTCTGTTTTTGGCTGTTGTCACGTCTGAGATTAAAGTCTTATGTTGAGCTCAGTGCAGTCTTCCATGTTATCACAGCTCTGGTTTGGTGTGCTGAGGATGGAGCTCTGTATGGAGAGAGTAGCATGTTAGCCAATGCTATTCTTTTAGGTGGAAAATAACAAGGAGCTAACAAATCCTTGAGATCACAAAATATTAGTAACTGTTGCAATAAGAATGGTGTGCATTGGTACTGTGACTGATTTTAGTAGTTGCAATAGTATACGTTGGAGGTGTGCTGGATTCCCCTGCTCCCCCTAATTCTGTCTATTGGGGAGACCTGAGGTCAGACTACCCCTTCTTCTGACAAGGTTAACTGACCCACATACTGTAGTCACATACTGTAATACCTTTGACATGGCATGCAGAGGAGGTACAAAAATGATAGCACAAGTGCCATCCTTTTTTAATGTGTGGGTGCCCCATGCCATCCCTTGTAAGATGCTACCCTGGGTATCTGCCCATGTTGCCCATACCAAGAGCCACCACTGCCTACAATGCATACATTTGCTTGATTTCACACAGGCAGGCTGGGTGATATCCATTTTGATTTGCTGAGGAGAAAATGGGAAATGAGGATGGCAATTTTTGATATGATCTAATCAAATCAAATTGGGTATATGTAGTTATAAAAAGTAAACACACCATACTGTAATTAATCAATAGTTCCGTTCAACTAAAAAATGGTTCTTACAACTGCAAAAAAATACTCACGCGCACCTTTTTGCATATGGAAGCATCTAAGTTACAAACAGCGCTCTGTAAAAGCATAATGACTCAACTACTGTCAGTATTGTGATATGAAAAATTCTTACCATATAAAATGATCTGACATATGATATGCAATCATGGCACAGCCCTAGAGCGCGCGCGCACACACACACACACACACAAATGCACACGCACACGCACACACACAGACACACACACAATGGCAAGCTCATGCACACAATTGTAATCTTATGCCCGTGTTCATCCGTTTAAGCGGAGAGCCAAGTGCCTGTGCCTCTTTTCTAGATTGGCTGGAGACGGAGTGGGGCTGCAGCGCGGAGCGTTGGGAGCCGGCCGCTGCACGGCGCGCTGGGTTCCCCTCCGCCTCCTAATCCGTCTAAAGCGCTCCTCTGTTATGCTGCCTGGCCATATGGTGGGGCTCACATGGCTCGCTTGTCTTTTTCAAAGCTTGTTTTTTTTTATTAGATTTGTCTGTTAGTTATCTCCGGGCGGCTGGCCTCTCCTTGGCCCGCTCCACCCCTACCCCCACCCCAGCGAGAGGCCAGGGGAGAGAGGGAGAGAGAGGAGGAGAGAGGGAGAGAGGGGGAGAGAGGGGGAGAGGGGGAGAGAGGGAGGGAGAGAGGGAGAGAGGGAGAGAGGGAGAGAGGGAGAGAGGGAGAGAGAGAGAGAGAGAGAGGTGGAGAGAGGGAGAGAGGGAGAGAGGGAGAGAGGGGGAGAGAGGGAGAGAGAGCAGGTTGCCTGTCCTGGGCTGTTGGCTGCCTTCCCTGGCAACCACTGCAGCTTTAAATCTGACCCTTTGTGATTAGTGGGGGGTTCAGCGCGAGCCCCTCTCATCCCCTCCATGGCTTTATGTCTGTATGATGACTGTGAAGCTTTAACAAGCAGGGGGCCGGGCCGGTTGGGGGAAAAAAATGTCTGAAAGTAAAGGCTGCTTGTTTCATCTGAAATCGATGGCACGTTGCAGCTTTGATGCTCTAGTTTAGCTCTGCAGTTATTTCTTTGGGCCATTTAGCAGTAAACTTTTAATGTCAGGGATTTAATCTCAAGCTAATGGTTCTCATTGCTATCTCTCTCTCTCTCTCTCTCTCTCTCTCTCTTTCAGTCTGTGGTAATGTGATAAAAGGTGATCCATGTAACGTTTCAAGGTGTGTTGCCTCAGAGCGGCATCATGCTGTTTGGCAGTCCCCGGCGTGCCCGTGTGCCGTGTGCGTGTCTGTGCTTGAGTGGAGAATGCGGCTGCTGCGTCTGTGCGCTCGCAGTGCTACCTGCCTGTGTGTGTAATTATTACTGAGCCACTCGGTGCGGGCTCAAGATCTGCTTGCTGTGACTGCAGCACCCCACCCCACCCCACCTCACCCCACCTCACCTCACGGCACTCCAGCACCACCACCGCAACACATCACACCCCTCCATCATCACCACTTCCTGTCCTGAGCCGGTTTCCGTCCTGCTGAGTAACACGTAAGGTCATATCTCTTCCTGTAATCTTCTGCAGCGTGTGTGTCTTCACACATTGAGGCCTCATCTCCCCACCGCACTTGTGGCACAGCGCAGGTGCAAGTGTGTGTGTGTGTGTTGGTGTGTGTGTGTGTGTGTGTATGTCGGTGCGAGTTGGTGTGAGAGCCTGTGGTTGTCAGCACGTTTACAGCCTGTTAACTTCCTACAGGGTCACCCTCAGAGTGCAACAGATGTGACAGAGTCCGGAAGAGGGGTGAGATTAGCATCTCAGCACCTGAAATATCCCCCCTGTGTAGCTGCGCCATCACTAGTGATGCAGGCTGGCACTGCAGAGGGAAGAGAGTCTGATCTTTACCAAGGATTTAGTCATGACTGGATAAGCGTCCGTTATGAGAGTGTGTGTGTGTGTGTGTGTGTGAGTCTTTTACTCCAGTGACAGCCTTCATGCCAACACCAACCCAGTGGTGTGTCAGCTCAGCAGCTGTCAAGGACGTCATGTGTAAGTCACCTCACTGTCAAGGCCGAGTCGGGGACCAACGAGGATTCATAAGTCAAATGCTGAACACTGCATTGCATTGAAATTGCAAGTCACTAAAGACAGGACTAGTCCACTGATGTGTGTACTTGGATTAAGGTAAGAGTCGTACATTTCAGATAAGAGATTTGATAAAAATCTGATCTTATGAATTTACTATATCATAATACTCGTCATGTGAAAATGTCAGGAATAGGCTACCTCTCCGCAAGACCATGGGATGTTGAGCGCCAACTAAGACTGAAATCTCAGTAGGCTATTAAGAGTTTGGCCGTTAATGTCTATTCTTTTGATTGCTTCATTTAGTGATCATGCAGAAAGAGGATGAATCCCTCAGGACTGCAGTCTGTTCTGCATTTTCCCCGATCTCGGCTGTTTCAGCAAGACTGGACGAGTCTGTGATTTATGAAACCCCAAAAGCAGGCGACATCTCTGAGAGGGTGTTGGCACTGCCAATTTGAAAGCTATTCAATAGCAGCCCGGAGCTGCTGCCAAACAGCCGAGCGGCGCAGGCCAGCGGTCAGACCCATCGAGGGGACTGCAGCCCTGAGCCCAAAAGACCCATTTGGCCTTGATGCCCACAAAATTGATAATTGAATGTTCTAGGCCCCTGGTGCCCGGTCCCTTTTCCAAAGGAGAGTGTGCTGACTTACTTGTGCTTTTACTCTTCACTTAACTTTTGGCATGGAAACACAGATAGATGCACGCATATGCATTTGTGCTTCAAATACATCTTCAGAATATCAATTCTGACAAATGTTGCCATGGTAGGAGCATAACATGGTCTTTAACCAGGAAATGGAAGGCAAATAGAAAAGCATAAATGCCACAATGCCAGCTACAGTAGATGCATTACTGTGTTCAGCATGTGACATGCACAGGGCAGACACACTCGACTCTGCTAAGGTCCTACCCACTGTGGATAAGGTCGTTTTGTTCACACCTGTGTTCCATTCATGTGGACCCAGGCATGTGTTATGTTTTTGTTCGCTAGGGAGTCAGGGATAGCAGTGTGGCTACCACATTGACTGCTTTGCAGGGATGCAAAAGATCCATAACATTGGACAAAAAAAGTTCAAATTCATCGAAAAACTGCCACAAATGTTCCTAACACAATGTAGCAGAACTCTGGGAGAAAGAAAAACAATTGTCCCCGTTGGAGGGCCGGGGGCTGGATGATGCCGTGCTTTTTATACAACATTCGCTGCCTTGCCAAAGAGTTTCCATGGCTAGCGCAGCAGGCCCACTAGCAGGATCCATGATGATTTAAGGCCAGAGTCACTGAAATGCCCAGGAGCAGGCTGAGTTATGACAGCGTCAGGCTAACTGGGCATGAAGAATGGGCAGACAGCACAGCAGACTCACACCTCCCTATGTCAGAGGAATGTCAGGGGGACAAAAAGTTTGGAGGGTTGACCAGTGCTAACTTCACATTCCCCAGAATCGTTATTGTTGCATGAAGGCAAACAGTAGCTGTTCTCCTTATGAAAATAGCAATTAGCGATCACTGGAATTTGTGGAGGGAAGAACTGGGTTAAGACGGTCCGAATTACTTTCTTGTTGTCTCACAGCTGTTGCTACAGAAACAGACAAGAGTATCAGTCTGTGGGATAAGCTTGGGTTTGGATATTAGGCAGTTGTCTGTGGCCCCTGGGGTTGCTTTTGGGCTGGGTTGCATGGGTTAAGTAAACAAGAGGGGAAATGAAAGCAAGAATTAGCCAGATGAGCTAAGCCATCTGCTTTTGTTCGGAGTCAAGTCTCTGTGATGTTGATAATAACGCCCCAACTATGAGGAGCAGCCTCTATTTTTAACACTGCGTACAGTGGAATGTGTGAGTCAGGCTAGCCCGTGCAAAGACCGGTTTTTATTAATTGGCTGGCTTTTGAAGTAGAACTCTGCCACCGAGTGAGGGAGTAATCGAGGCACTGCCTCTCTTCTCCGCTCTCCATTGTTCTGCTATAGGCTTCCGCAGCCAAAGCACTGCTGCACTGCAGTGTTCAGGGCTAACCGCTAAACGCTCTCCGTCCCCCGTGCAGCTCCAGCACACCTTGTTAGCCGGTGTCCCCTCATGTCAGGGCCCAAGCACAACCACCTGACGCTCCCCCTCCAGCGCCCAGGCGGCCCCTCTGCTGTGTGGCCACCGTACGCCCAGGCTTCCAGTAAGAGCCAAGGCCCCTGTCCCTGGATACACTGTGCTGTCTTCGCTCCAGGCTTAACAGCCATTCTTGGCTGGAGGGAATTCTTGTGAATAATTGATGGTGCTATTAAGGATTATTTTCCATAACAAGTAGGGGGAATGAGAAACCTTCTCGAGAGAGAGAGGGAGCTTGGTTCGTGTTGGTGTTTTTTTGACGAGGGAGGGGAATTCTGCCTTTTTCTGTTCTTTTTTCCTTGGCTCGGTCACAAAGTGTTACTCCTTGTACCATTTTGCCTTTTGTCTCCCCGCGTCCCACAGTGCATTTGCTTCAAAGAGGGAGTGCCTTTGGTGCATGTGTGCTGGTGGAGGGATCGCTCTCTTTCCAAGTGATGAGAAGCTTTTGGCTCAAACAGCTCAGGGAGCAGACGGACAGGGAGGATTCTGGGAAGAAAAGTCAGGGCCCACGCTTTTGAAAACCAGCCACTCGCTCACTGACAGGACTGCTTTCTCTAATCAATATCCATCAACATTTGAACCATATCAACACAGTAGAATAGGGCATTTCATGCCATGACATTACATTTGTTTTTCTGCCCGGGTGTGTCATGCCATTTTGCAGGGTAATTCTAGATGGAATATAATACAATACGATAAGCATATTTAAATGACTCCATCTCGCCCATTCTCCATTTTGTGGAGGATTATCAGGGTGGGGTGTGAAATGCAGGTAGAAATGATCAGAGCTGCTGTAGGAGACAGTCTGAAGTACTCTACTGTCAAGCTGCCATGCTCAGGTTTGCTGGGAGAAGAGCAGAAACCTGTTTTATTTATAGCTTCTGTGTCGATGTTTATTTCATATCAGCAGCTCCGTTAAAAAAAAAAATCCAGAGCGCAGAAAAGCAGATCAAGTCCTGTTATGACAAAGGCAGTGTGACGATGCTGATGCATCCTGCTCCACTGTGCCACATAGCCTGCAACAAAAGTGTGTGTCTGCATCTGTGGAACTGTGCTACTGTGTGTGAGTGTGAGTGTGTGCATATTGAAATGGTGGGAGGGCTGTGTGTGTATGTCATGTCAGCGTGCGTGAGTGTGTATGCTCTTCCCATCCCCCCCTGCTCTCCTCTGCTCCCTCAGCATGTCTCTGTGGATCAGCTCCTCAGAGAGCGAGCCTTGCGCTGCAGTCAGTGGCGGGTTGCCGGGGCGACGCCGTGCAGTCAGGCTAATTCCTGCGCTCGCCGTCCCCTCGTCTTCCCAGCACTCCGCGCCGGCTCCCGGGTTTCGGCCGCGTGATTGACGGCTGGCCCCCCGATTGGGCGTGTCTCCAGAGCCGGGGCCTTGGGTTGCTCGGAGCAACGGGCTCATGTAACACGCTGATGACAGTCTGGCGAGATGGGAGGGGGAGAGAAATCAATGCCCTGGCTATCATGGCTCTTCCTGAGCAGACAGAGACTTGGAGTAAACAACAACACAATACTGCCCGGTCCCCTCAGAGCAATCAGACCAAACCCTTTGTGTTTTGCTCTGTCCCTCTGTCCAGAAGTGTGATAAAAATGCACGTCCCATATAGGGTAATTCTATTGGAATAAAGGGAGCAGTCAGAGCTGGGGCTGGACAACAGTAGGGAATGTCATGCTCAAGCCAGGCTGCTGGGCAGTACAATGAAAGTTTCCATTTCACCAGAGGCTCCATTGACTTAATTAGCTTTGGAGATTCTGGCATAGACTGGGTTACAGAGGAATGAATGGTGATTGTTGTTTTTTTTTTTCTGGGACAAAGCGTGTCAGTTTTGTAAACAGGGCTTTGTTAACAAGGACGGGCTGTCAGATCAGCCAAGACAGAACAGAAAACATCGGACTGGTTGTCGTAGCCTGTGCCTTCAGTTGCATTTCCGACAGCTGTTGATCACGGACTGTAGCTTGTCATCACAACTGAAAATAAAAAGTGCATTTTGCGCTGCTGTTTTTCATCCATGCCCTTCGTTTTAATATCTGTGGCAAAGAGGGAAACAGGCGGTAAACGTGATCAGAGCTCGTCAGCCAGCCAAGAACACAGCAGGGCCCTCTTCATGTCGCTTCACGCCAAGACACTGCAGCAATTCACCTTTGAGGATTTTCAGCTTTTTATGGTTTTGGTTGGAAGCACCATATCATGTTTGATTTATGTATTTCTCTTGAGTTAAGTCTTTAAATTCATAAGGTGCATGCCTGAGTTGAAAGCCACTGTTCTTGTTGTTTTGTGATGTGAAGTTAGTGCGTCTTACCATCTTAGAAATATGAATCCGCTTTATAGTGCCCCACAGATCATTATGTGAAAATGGGAGCACAAGAGTGGAGCTAGTCATCCTGAAAATGGAGCCTGTAGTGAACAAATCAGGAGCTGATGGCAGGGCGAAACCTTATATATCTGTGGGGAGACGGAGGGAGGGAGAAAGAGGGAGAGAAATGGAGGAACAAGGAGAGAGGTGGGGAGAGAGAGAGAAACGGAGATGATGATGCAGAGAGGGGATAATGTATCTTGCGAGAGAAAAAAAAAGATCTAAAAAGCTGACCGTGGTGTGCTGTGCAATAAACGCAATCAATAGTGGAGCCCGCGCCATGTGCCTCGGTCAGCTTTCTCCTCCAGGATCAAACTTCCCAGCAGCCATCAAGTGCCTGCCCTCACTTCTAACAGGAACTTCAGAGGCCGGCGGCCGGCCTGCTCCTACTACTGTAGCAAAAGTGCCACTCTGGCCGCTCATTTGGCCCGAGGTGCCCTGACACACAGCAGCCAGCAGAGTGGCATCAGGGTCTAATGCGCCCACACTGTAAGAGCGCCGCACCAGAGCACCAGAGCGCCAGAGCGCCAGCCGGCAGCCCCAAGTCCAAATGTTGATGCTGGGTTGTGGATTAGGCGCTGGGGATTTGGCTGGGAGGCAGGAGCTTCTTTGTCTCCCCGCTGAGGCTAGGAGAGGTGTGTATGTGTGTTATCACATGCTGGCAATGGAGGCCTGGAGCTAGTGTCACCAAACGGCCTAATTCCTCCTGATTCTATTTATCTTTCTCTCGTTGCCCCCCAGACATTTGAAGTAAAATTTGGGGGAAAAAGATTTAATGAGCCGGGAGCCTTTCCAGACTATGCTGCTGAAGATGGGTGTTCAGTCATCTGCATTTTCATTGCATTTTCCTCTGAAGACGAGTCTCCCCCTCATTTCATAGTGTGTAACTGGCAGAGAATCAGCCACTTGGCCCGTGTACTAAATCTGGTTTACATTCATTCATGAGACGCCTCCCTGCATCTTGATTCTAGGTTCCTGTGCCATTTTCAAAACAAATCCCTCACGCTAGCCTGCATCACGTGAGCCTTGAGGAGGAGCATTAGCCGCTCGCGCTAGTCGGCGCTCTGTGCGGCACTGTGCTGTTAAAGGCTTCGCTGGGCTCTGAAATGATTATACACTGCAGGTCAAATGGGCCGTGTTTACTGTCACTCATCAGCGCCTGAAATGGCCTCCGTAATGAGGCGTCCCTCTGACCGCCGGTGGGGACCCTGGCCGCTGGACCGGGGGCCGTGTGGCGGTGAGCCGCCGCTGACCTTCTCCTCGCCCGCGCGGCGCACGGCACGAGCACTAGCAGGAGGACGAGCGCCAGGCAGACGTCTCAAAAACTGACACGAGATCAGAGGGAGATGGGAAAGAGGAGCTCCCTAGTGCTGACCGCCGCTTTTTTTCCCCCCTTTTCTATTTTCTGCCTTTCCTTTTTCTCGCTGGCGGCTGCTCTGTTGTAGTCTCAACATATCCATTTACGTGTCCAGTAGTCCTGGCGAAGTCGGAGAGACGCTTAGGCGGGAGGTATGAACGGACGACCAGCTTTAATTAACCGTTGTTTTGATGTCCAAGACCACGGTTGGGATACTCTGACCTGTTGGTTTAGCGGTGGTCCTCTCGTTAGACGCCAGTCCCATTCAGATGACGCGCATCAAACTGTGCTGACTGCTGAGTGCTTGATGTTACTGCTACAGCTTGTGCTTGAAGTGACAATTTCTCAGAAGATGTCCTTGCTTTCAGCTTTCGATTAACTCCATCATTTTGTCTTCATCTCCTCTCTTCCCCTCTCTCTCTCTCTCTCTCTCTCTCTGTCTGTCTATCTCTTCTCCCTTTGCTTTAGAGATTTGGCGCATCCTGCTTCGTGCTCAGGTAGCGAAGTGGAGGTTAACTCATTCTGTTTCAAGTTAATTGCCTGCAGGAGTCCTCATGGAGGCTTGAGATGTGCCGCGCCACCGTGGGTACTTGGCCAGTCAGGGGGTCGAGGACGGGCTCCTTATCAGCGATTCATCTTTTAACATGATTAGGCAGATTTCCATCTCATAACCACGGCCTGCTTCGCCAGCATCTCTAAAGTTGAAGCCGTGAACATCGCGCTCCGGCGTGACTTCACAAATTGAAAAGGCTGGGGGGAAAAAAATGGGATTTTCTGTGTAATAGAATAATGTAGCATAATGCAGAAGCATTCACTCGGAGTAGGAAATGGAAACCATATGAAAGAGAGACGGCTCCTGTCTTTCAGCTCTTGTCTCCTATTCTGTTTTTCAGAGGAGAAAAGGATGGATGGTCTCGTGAATTCTCCTCTGTTCTGGAGGCCATCTTGTGTAGTCAATTATATGCACATGCTGAATATAGACACGGAGCCCGCTCAAACAATGCTCTCCCTTGTACTGTACGGTGACGTTCTCCAGCTGTGGACGTCCTCCTAGTGCAAGGGGTGGGGGCGGGGGGGGGGGGGGGAGACCACAGAGGAGGGTAAAAACCATCTCTGATTAAGTGAGATTTATGGCTGTGGGGAACGGCTCAGAGGCCTGGACAAGTTCAGTCCCGGGACCTGAGCTCTGCTTGGGAGCCTCTTTCTCAAGCCCCCGTTCACGCTAGCGCATGGCTGCTTTTACTGCCCAAATCACCACAACACCCAGCAGCTGCGCTGATATCCCCTCGGGCTGTGTCAAAGGTCGGAGCTCTCCCTACATCCTGGCATTGTTCTCAGAGCTCCTCTGCCATTTTGGGTGGGGTATAGTCCAACAGACGGCAGTGGTGGCCTTCTGTGGAAGTAAATAATGGTGTCGAGCAGGTGTTGGGACCCATAAGGGCGCGAGGGCACTCGCAATGATGTATCCTCTCAAGGTCACACGCAAGTGTCTCCTCTTATCTCGGGCCCTCAGTCTGCCAAGTGACTGGGAACAAAAGCATGTAGTCTCTGATGAGTGGAGATAGCGGTTATCACCATGTCGCAGAGCGGAGAACATTCTGGCCACTAATAGGTGTGCACCAATTCCTGCCAACCACATCGTCATATTCACATCTGTAATTAGTCATTGGATAATGACTGTGTGTAGTCGTAAATTCTGCTGGCAGATAATAATGAATTAGAGTTTGTGGTATTGACAGCAGCTCAAAGACAATGTGAGAGAATCTGTGTTGGCCTTTCCAGTTTGGTATGTTTTCCTTCCTTGTTCACCGGTGTCGGAAGTGTATCTTTCAACGACTTGTGCGGCGCTTCTGTCGATGAGGAGGAATGGCATTTGATAAATGTCACCTGACATCAATCACTCTCATTTCAGCCTCTTCTCCTTCAGCGTTTCCTCTGGAACAAAGAAATGGGATTCAAAGACCCTTTTGTCCCGTCGGTGCCAAATGCTGAAGGACACATTGTCATGCCACACGTCTAACATCTATGCAGGAAGTTGTCTCAGCAAGAATATGGGAGACAAAGAGTCCATTACCATCCTACTGTTTCCTGGTAACACTGCGGCCACATGCCCTGCTGATGGCCCTGCTGCCCTATGACGTTGGAGAGCGGAAAGAATGCTGCACGCATACCGTCATACAGTGTGACACACACACACATACATGCACAGTGTACACACACACACACACACACACACAGTTACTCCAACAAACACTTAATTAAGTGCATCACAGAAAAACCTGCGCTGTAGCCCCAGCTAGACGTTTACGAATGAGCGAGTGCTTGTTGATTGATGCCCAGCCATAAAGCTCCAGCTGCCTGTGCACAGATGCATAGCGAGGGCCGGGCCAGGAGGCTTTCAGTGCCGCCGCAAGCCATCACTCCCCCATCCATCCCTCCATCCATCCCTCCATCCATCCCTCCATCCATCCATCCATCCATCCATCCATCCATCCATCCCTCCATCCATCCACTCTCCTCACATGTCTCTGTGCTCTCCTGACGCAAGACTTCATGGACAAGGAACAGTTCTCGTGTAAGGATTTCAGACGCAAATGCTGCAGCGTTGCCGATGAATCTGTGGACTAAACGCTGGATCATCATCATGAGCAGATCTGTTTGTTTACCCTCAGCTCAGGCGCTAACGACATGTTTGTCATGAGATCAGGCCTGTGTGTTGCTTGTGCTTAGCGATATTTCTAAAATTGGTTGAGTGGAAGTGTTGAGTTGAAGCTGTAAAGATAGTGGTGTGCTGCGGGCAAATGGACTACGATGTCATTCCCACTACAGTAGTTTGGGAGGTTATTGTATTTAGTCATTACATGAACTCTCCTCACTTCCTTCCTCTCCTCCCCCTCTCTAGTCTTTTGCGCTGCTCAACCCCCCTCTTCCTCCTCTGTTCTGGAGTGCTGTTTTTGACATGTGACGCGTGTCGCTGGTGCTGTTGGACATTGGTGGAGGGGCACTGCTGCACACGCAGTGCTCGGATCCCACAGGGAGAGTCTTTATCCTGGTCGCCCAGCCTCCCCCACCCCTCCCCTCTCCACAGCCCCTCTTTGTGTCCTGGAGCCAGGCTTCTCTCTCTCTCTGCCTGCCTGCCTGCAGAGGCTGCTGTGGTGTGAGCAGGGGGCCTACCCCACTAAAGGGGGGAGCCAAACAGGGGACGCTGTAGCAGAGTGCAGGGCGTGCTGTATGTACGTAATTGCTATACTCCAGCAGCGTTTGTGGGGTGGGGGGTGAGTTTTTTTGGGGGTGATGGTGGGGGGGAATCATACCCTTTAATTTAGCATTTAGGCTCACGTCTAATTAGCACAGCTCTTGTTTATTTTTGGCTGCGCTATTACGGCACACCCTGCTGCTGTCCCCAGCCCCTGTGCTGGTGCTGCTGCTGGTGGTGCTGCTGGTGCTGGTGGTGCTGGTGGTGGTGAGCCCCCCTGCATGAGAATGTGGCGTGTGGAGGAAGACGCGCTCACGCCTTTGTGTGATCGGGCGCTCCGAGTGCCTCAATCGCATAGCCGCCACTCACGAGCCGTTGTGTGCGTAGCGCTGCGTAGCGCTGTGTTGTGTTGTGGTGTGGTGAGCAGAATGGATTTGCGCTGCCCTGCTCCTTGCTCTGTCTTCTGTTCATTATTGAACAGCTTGTCAAAAAGTCCATTAAAGATGCCTTTTGGAAAGAGCGTCAGGGCTCCAGTCTTCCTGTGAAATCTCCCCCTTGTTAGTCGGCGCGCTCTTCTCTTCTGCGGTATTGAGAGTGGCTCAGCATTGTCAGGGCGCTGGCGGCCAGGGCACTCTGCTAGCTTGTCATACTCGCGCGGCGGAGTGGCTGCGGGCGCCGACTTCAAATGAAGTACTGAAGAGAAGCCTTGAATGGAATTCGGAGTGGGCTTGCTTCTGAATAATTCTGAGGTTGCTGGCGCTCGTGCTCTTGGTGAGACGGAGGCACACTTTCAGCGTGCATGACCTATTTTCTCCCCCCCTCAAACCCGCCTGTCACAGCTCTGCTGCTGCTGCTGCTGCTTCTCGAAGGAGGAATCTTTCCTTTTTTTGAAGAGAGTAACTGACAAAACAAACAAAGCAAAACAAAAAAAACCCAGTTCAGCCTGCCATTCACGCAAAACAGTGTCAGGTTTTTTTTCTGGGGCGTTCCTCCTGGCAACCTCCGTTTTTCACCCAGAGCATGCTGGGAAGGAGAGCGGGTGAGCGAGCGGAGATGAGAGAAAAGAAAGGCGCGAGAACTAGGAAAGGAGGAATGAGAACCAGCCGCCGCCGGCCTGGGAACCGAGGCTTGGCTCTCTTTGGGTAGAGTGTGGAATGCTCCAGAGCAGGGGATCACCAGGCTGTGCCCATGGCCGCCCCCCCCCCCCCCCCCCTCCTTGAATATGTGAGGTGTCTTTGCACTGGCCCGCATGGGCCTCAGCCACATGGGCCTTCCTGCCAAAAGAGAGAGAGAGAAGAGAGAAGAGAGAGAGAGAGAAGAGAGGCCCTTGTTTCTGAAGTGAAGGGCTGGGATAGGTGGTTAACCAGAGATTGTAGTGCACTGCTCAGGGCATGGGGCAGCCAGGGCAACGTCAGGGAATGGAAAAAGCGCCTCCTACATAACATCACGGGTTTTCGTTCCTCCAGCCCAAATATCTGGTTCATTCTCCCTCCCTCTACGCTCTCGGAGAGTCTGTATTTATCCATGGGCCGTGGTTGGTTGACCAAAATACACACTAAAGAGCATGTCAACACACAATGTGATCCCCCCTCTGTCGTGGCTTTGGTGCACTGTTAGAAGGCTGACTGATTTATCGAGCTCTATGGGAGACCAGAGGAGGCTTTTTTTTCTCCCACTTTTGCTGATTTTTGTTGTGGGTTTTTCGATTTTTTTTCTCTCTCTCTCTCTCTCAATCTGTTTTGTTAATTAGAAGATGAAACACTGAATGGGAAACTCTTAAAATGCGTTGTAGGTGTTAAGACTAGCTAAGACTTTGGCATGTTTTGCGCCCCGTTGGCGTGTAATCTGCTAGACAGCGAGATGCCCCCTGCTGTAACGAGCCCAGCTGTTGAGTCTCTGCTGGTCCTGATAAGTAGCTGGAGGTGCGAGGAGAGAGAGAGAGAGATAGAGAAAGATGGAGAGGAGAAAGAGAGAGAGAGAGGGAGAGAGGGAGAGGCGCCACGTCTCAGAGGAGAGGAACGGCACACTTTCAATCCCGCTCAGCACGCCTCTTCACGTCGACTGTCATCTCGTCTCGCGGGGATTCCACCTGGGCGCGCACACTACATCTAACCTCGGCTAAGAGCACTTGAGCAGAAAATAAAGGAATGTGCTCTCCTCTTGGCACCTTTGATGTGGCATTAAAGGGCCTTTGATACCTCTTGTGAAAAAGTCAGAGTGCCAACTTATTAAATATACAGTCTACACTAGCAGCATGAGTTTTTTTCCCCTGCTTGTTATCCCTCCCACTTTATTGTCAGATAGGAGCACTGTGCATTAGGTTGTGACATGTTTCTTTTTAAAATGTAATTTGTGAATACAGGTCTGTTTTTAAGAGGGCACTAGCAGCTGAAACTGGGCCAAGGAGGTATTGCTTTGTAAAATAGGCCATTCTTTGTTTCCAGAGGTGTGTGTGTGTGTGTGTGTGTGTGTGTGTGTGTGTGTGTGTGTGTGTGTGTGTGTGTGTGTGTGTGTGTGTGTGTGTGTGTGTGTGTGTGTGTGTGTGTGTGTGTGTGTGTGTGTGTGTGTGTGTGTGTGTGTGTGTGTGTGTATGTGTGTGTGTGTGTGTGTGTGTGTGTGTGTGTGTGTGTGTGTGTGTGTGTGTGCACAAAGCAGGAAGACTCCAGTTCCCACCTAAGTGAGTGCACATTTGGCTCCAATAAGTGTGGTGTGTGTGTAATATTAGGCTGGTCCTTTTGTCAGGTCCACATCAGCAGGGGAGAGGACACTGGAGCTCTCAATGGCAATGGCAGCACCAATCACAATTAGGAAACCCTATCCAATATCCTGCAAATGGCCTTATGCTCATCAGAATATGGCCCTGAGATCATACAATGGGTTATGGGGGCCTTCAGTATGGAATAGACTAGTTAAGTTCCTCCTGATTTCTTCTTAAGAAGTTAATTACCCTTAATTGTCTCCTAATGATTAACCCCAGACGTAGTAGTTTAGGGCTGTATTTAGATTGTCATTGTTTTCAGTGATTTAAATGTGGGTAATTCAGGGGTCAGGGTTAATTAAGTGGAAAAATCAGTGGTTTGGTCTGAACATGCACAAATCGGCTTAATTTCTCCCCCCGAATAGAGCGACAGTACTTGTGTAAAATGAAGGGGTTTGTTTTGTAGTTGCTTATAGCCAGCCGTAGCAGGTGAAGCTTTGGTTCACGTTGCTTCTCTTCGCTGTTTGCAGCGGTGGGAAGGGATCCACAGGGTGCTCAGTCCAGCTCAGTCCAGCTCAGTCCAGCCCAGCGTTCTGCCGTCCGCCAGCCTCTCAGCTCATTGAGAAACAGCACAGCGCTGTATGCCGAGAGTAGCCTGCAGGTAGAAGAGCACAAAAAAGTGATCCTAGTCAGCAAGCTGAATAGAAATGTGTCAGAGAGCAAATAAAAAGCCAGGCCGAGGCGCAGAGCAAATAGTCCCTTTTCTGCTCTCTATGGTGGGGAGCGTTGGCAGCAGCGACGCTATATTTGCAGCCTTGCTGAGCTGGGGAACCTGTGACATCTCCTATTTCTCACTTATTAGGCGTGCAGGTGAGAATGCCAGGGAGCCTTTCTGAGGCTGTGAAAAAGAGTGGCCCAGTTTGGAAGTGCAGCAAATCCACAAGTGTTAATGAGATCTCACTGCTCTGATAAGATGGAAGCCATGATAATGGACCCATAGCATATCTCATTTGGCCATTAAGCAAGAAAAGTAATTGCCTCATAATGGACTCCCATTTTATGCCTTTGTCTTGCTTTTTATCGGCCCTAATCCGCTCTTGCTGTGGGGAAAGGTAGGCTCCGCTGGCTGTGTGCTTATCTGAAGAGGAGTGCTAGCAGGAACAGATGTCCTCTGCTTTTAGTCCTTTCTCTGGGGAACGTGGATGGGCAAAGTATCATTTCCTCTGATCCTGAGAATCAATATGGCCGCTTCGCAGAGGGACCAGACAGATCTGCAGCGTGCTCCGCTGCCTCTCAAAGGCTGTTGAGTTCTGTTTGCCTTGCTAGACTGAGCGTGTTGTACACTCATAAGGGGCCAGCGCCTCAGTCCAGCCCTGAGAGAACGGGACCGTGTTTGTTTGGTCCTGTTGAGTTTTCATGCACATACCAACTAACTAACTAACTAACTAACTAACTAACTAACTAACTAGTAGAATATCATCTCACGTCAATCAGTGAGTTGGATGCCCTATTGAAGTTGTACACAGGTGTTTTGTAGGGTTGTAGTTCTGTTTTTTTATTTTTGCTTCTTGAAAAACAATTTGAGTGAATGAATCCGAGAGATGCTGGTAGGTTTGGCGTAATTGTTGTTTTGACATGTCTTGTTATGCAACTGTCTCAAAGCAGTGTGGCACCTGCACTTACCTGGCTCACCCACACGCTCCTCTTCTCTCCTGTTGTGTGTGCCGTGTGCAGAGATCCGGAACCAGCTGGTGGAGCAGTTCAAGTGTCTGGAGGGCCAGTCGGACGCGCGCATCCAGCTGCTCCAGGACCTGCAGGAGTTCTTCCGCCGCAAGGCCGAGATCCAGCTGGAGTACTCACGCAGCCTGGAGAAGCTCGCCGAGCGCTTCTCCTCCAAGATCCGCAGCTCCCGCGAGCACCAGCAGTTCAAGTGAGCTCCCCCCGTTTGTCTACATGCACACACACACACACACACACACACACACACACTCCTCTTTTTCAGCACATGTCGAAACAGTTGGGATCTGTTTTCATCCAAGGCAGCCAGCGAGCGAGGCAGAGTTCAATTAAAAGATACAGCTGCTGAGAGGGCATATGGGTGTCATCATAACACAGTGATTTGAATACCACAAGACAGTGCGTCTAATAATTAATTGTGCCTAATTTTTATGAGATCACTGTTGGGAGTAAGAAAAAGCCAACTGACTCCCATGAGGGTTAAGTTAGTGATAATAATTCCATATGCTACAAACCATAATTAAGCCAAAAGTAGTCAATCAACGAGAATATATCCGAAGTAAAATGCATCATTACTGAGGAGCCCATGGTTGCAACACTGAGCGGCCATCTTAGGGGCCAAACTGCATTAGTGATGGGGAATGTCGGCAGGCAGCCGCGTGTGAAGGTGCGGAAAGTTGAGCTGAGTTTGCAGACAAGTGTGTGGGTGGCGGAGATGAGACTGTGTGTGTGTGTGTGTGTGTCTGTGTTGTCTGTGTTGTCTGAGTGTGTGTGAGTGTGTGTGAGTGTGAGTGTGTGTGAGTGTGTGTGAGTGTGTGTGAGTGTGTGTGAGTGTGTGAGTGTGTGAGTGTGTGAGCCACCTTGCTCATGTTGGTGTGCATAACAGCATAACAGTTTTTGTGTGGGAGTAGAAGTGAGCTGTGCATGTTTACAGATTCTCATTTAACGCGGTGTGCTCCTCATGACTAATTATTTGTGTGGCTTTGAAATTCTGTGTGTTTTTTTTCTCTCTTGAGGGTGCGTGGCTGCGAGGGAGTGTACACACATGGATGTTGTCATGTATATCGGCCTGCACGGTCGTTTGAGAGCTCAGGCTTGTGCTTTAGAACACCATACGTCTTCTCTTCGCAGCAACACCCTGCGGAGTCCTAGCGAGCCGTCTCTCTTCATTTGCAGCACGTGTAGTTGATGAATGGAGCCTCGCGTAGTCTGGTCTGCGTGTTGCGCACCACAGAACAACACAACCAGCTAGTCAATAAAGCTCAGCGGTGCCTCCTTGCTAACACTGCAGTTTGGCCACAGACCAGTGGAGGTGCGCGCGGGGTCCAGTGGAGCGTGGCCAGGTGGCTATCGGGAGCGCGAGCTCCGGCGCGGGGCCGGCCCGAGATAAATGAGCCGCGGGCGACGCCATGCTGGATCAATGGGCAGCGCTCAGTGGCCACGGCGTGCCAGCTCACTGCGCTCCCAGCAGCAGGAGCAGCTGCGGCCTCTTCGCCAACTGCAGCCCTGCAGCCCTGCGCCTCTGTAGCTAGATTATGCTAACCTAGCCTTGTGTGCTAATGTGCTACATGGCACTCTATCATACGCTCACTCAGAACATGTCTGCATGGCAATCCAATGGGCCCGCCACTTCACTAACACAGTGGCATGGTGTACTGATAGTGGGATGGTATAGTTTTAATGAAAAGGCCACACAGCTGACCATAGAGTTTAGTGTGCTGGTCAAGACTGACTGCAGCATGGCGGAGGAGAGGAGTTGGAACAAAGAGGCAGGAGACCATCGGTCACTGAGGCTGAGGAGCGCGGCGCAGCCGAGCGGAGAGTGACCGTGGCAGCCAGTGTGCTCTGCTCACCGAGGCCCGGCCGTGCGAGTGAGCGAGCGAGCAGCGGGATTGGCTGGGGTAATTAAGGCCAGCTGTTGGAGTGGAGACGGTCTGCTTGACTGCAGCAGCCCCCTGGGTCTGCCCCGGCCCGTAGCCATGCCGACAAGCTGGAGCTCTTGCTGTTGCATGTCCTTTGTTTAGCTCTCTCTTTCCCTCACTCGCTTTCTCTCTCTCTCTCTCTCTCTCTCTCTCTCACACACACTCAGAGTCTCACTCTGTATCCAGCTCTGTTGTTGTGTCTCTTTCTTTTAACATTTCTTCCCTTCTCTTCTCATCTCTTTTATATGCATTCTTTGTTCATGTTGACATTTTCTCTCTCTCTCTCTCTCTTTCTCTCTGTCTGTGAGTTTCTCTTGTGCGTCTGCATCTTTTCTCTGGATGTCTCCTTCATTCCTCTCAGAGACGTGTGTTTGGGATGTGTTGCCTCTTCATCCTCTTTGGGAGAAGGACATTTACTTATCTGCAGACACGCCTGGACCCTGGCCCTCTTGACCCCTGAGAAAGGACATCTGTGTCTGGACAGTGTCTTTCCCGGGCTCCGCGAGCCTCGTATAAATATCAGCGCCGAGCAGTCCGCCTGTCGTCTGAAGCTGAGCTGAGCTGAGCTGAGCTGAGCTACATATTGAGAGAGCAGCAGACATTTTGTGAGCTCTGGAGTCTCAGTTAGCGGTCTGCCACAATGGCTATCGGCATTCTGATAGCAATGAGGTGTGACACTTTGATTATGAGCAGGTCTCTCTCCATGAGGAACTGAGCTGACATCTTTTAAACACTATTAGCACCACCCAATGAGACAGCATAAACGTCTGGCCACTTACGCGTGACAGAACCTCCAGCTAAAGACTTGGAGCCTATAAATAAAGTCTTTAGCCAATTCGCCAGTACTGTTCTCTCTGCGGCCATCAGATTTTACAGCTAAATATTTAATTCCTACAGTTTTAGTTTGAATATACCTTACTGTAAACACCATTCATAAGCATGTTTGGACCACATAGTGGGCACTGTTCTTGATGGATAGGGGTTCCTACATCTGATGATGAACACAACTCCAACTCCCATCACTGCTCAGTGCTTATGAGACAGTACTGCCTGTAGGCTGGGACCAGTCTTTGCCCTTTGCAGTATTGCACTCTGTGCACAGACACAGGAGGCTCTGTGTGTCAGATTCAAGCTTTAAGTTCTAGTTGAAAATGAATTTCATTATTGTATATTAGTATGCTAACAAGTCCATGCAAAATTCCACCGTCAGAGCGCACTGCTACACCTTAGCACCTTAATTATGGAGCCATTTGAAAAAAGAGCCATGAGTATTTGAAAGGATTGTGTGCATTTCCCTTAGAATTGTAACCTGCTCAAGTGAGATATGAGGGTGTGTGTGTGAGTTTGTTTGTGTGAGAATGAATGTGTTTTCTAGGGGGCAGTGGGTCATTTAAGCTTCCTCACTATCTCATTGAAGCAGGCTCTTCCAGCTTGTCTGTACAGCAGGAGTACACACACACACACACACACACACACACACACACACACACACACACACACACACACACACACACACACACACAGTCTCACACACACACACACACACACGCACACTCTTCTTTTGGTGTTCTTATCGTCATTCATTTGCCAGACATCTCATCTGTCCATTGTCCCTGCAAACCATAATCTGGCCAGCAGGGAATGCTTCACAAGCTTGGAACACGTCACACACACACACACACACACACACACACACACACACACACACACACAGACAGACAGTGTTGTTGAACAACACAGACAGAAGTTGCTGCATTCATAAATGTTTTCGTTGTGTAAGTGTTAGCTAATCAGTAATTATTATTGCAGAATGAATGGTTATAGTAATTAGCACTAATGCACACTGTACGCAGTGTCTCTTGCAACATTATTAGTCAGGATGCAGCGCAGCAGGCAGCCTTCTTCAGATGTGCCCTTCAGGTGCTGCAGTTCTGTTTGAAGGATTACAAATGCAGATATTATGGATTTGAACATCAAATACCGGAGGTTATGTTTTTGTTTTGTTTGAGAACAGGATTGCGCTAGAATGCTAGAGTGCTAGATATATAAGGCACTTTGGACAAGTGTCTGCTAAATATAATGTAAAGAACTAACCAGCTTATTTTCATAAAACTTGGCTAGGTGGAGCATTGGCCAAGGAAGAACTATTATATTCTGGAGTGGATCAGATGAACTTTCTTTAACTAGAGGAGCATTGATAATCACAGAGCTCTGCCAGGGCCAATGTGCCTTATCGTTCAGTGTTAACCATCAGTTTATGCATATGGACATGGACCCCCTCATAATTCCTAGCAGAACTCGTACGTTCATTCCTTCCAGGCGAGTTGAAGCAATTTTGTAATGTATGTACGGTCCTAATGGCTGTGATTCTGTCCTGCACTCTGAGATATGCTCTCCATTACATGGCACACTCCATGCTCCATTCTGTGTTGTTTTTGCCCCGAATATCAGAGATGGCTCTCACAGTGCTCAAGAGACTAAAGCGAGGGAACTTGATGAAATGCAGTCTTGCTACTTCCATCTCTCTCTCTCTCTCTCTCTCTCTCTCTCTCTCTCTCTCTCTCTCTCTTTCTGTGTCTCTTAAAGTAAGGATGATCCTCCCACCTGAAGGTTCATTCAGTGGCTGCCAAGTCCCTGCTCCTCCTCCCCCAAGCCTGGCTGCTGTGGGCCCTCAGTGCGGTGGTGCAGCCTGGCTGTCTGGTCTCAGCCCAGTCCCTGCAGAGCCACTCCTCTGGACCAACCCTCCTGTCACAAGCAGCTCTTTTAGCTTATCCACTCCTAGCCAGGACATGTAGCTTGAGCTAGCTGAATTTGTCTTGTATTCCAACATTGCAAAAGCAAATGGACACACACACACACACACACACACACACACACACACACACACACACACACACACACACACACACCTCCCAACATGCTTTGTTCATAATCCAACAAGGTTAGTACCACCACTATCACCATCTCACTGCTACCAAACCACCCAGCCTATGGTGTGATTTTGTGGTGCTTGTGTGCGTGTGTGTGTGTGTGTGTGTGTGTCTGGTGGTGCCAATCCCTCCTCTCCTCCCCACCACACTCTTGGTCTGGCCCAGCAGGTCTGCAGCTGGTTGCGATCAAATGTTGGCAGCAGTGGAGCTCTGAAATAAAAAGGGGGTCTGCTGAAAGATGTGCAAATGACTGCTGCAGTGCGCGAGCATTGAGTGTGCCGCTTGAAAGCGAGGAAATGCATTTGAACTGCTCAAGCTGCCGGCGTTCGTTTGGGTCTCTACCCCCCCACCCCCACCCCCCCCACCGCCTGCGTCTTTGATATTCCGTTTGATTCAGTCCCCTTCAGATAAGCCGGTGCCAACCACCACTGAGTGGATTAAAGGTTTTTTCTCTTTTTTTTGTAAGTAAAGCAGCATCTCTGCTAATGCAGGCTTTTCATTTAAGAAGCTGTCGGGAGCCTGTGTGTGATTGCGAGGTTTTGTTGCATATTTATTTATTTGATTTTCTGCGATTGCACCAGCCATGTTAGGTTATTGCCAGTCCTAACATTGGTTGCCAAGGTGCAGCAGAGCTACATTCACCCTGTTGCACACGCAGCCCCGCGCGTGGAGCTCTGAAAACCTCTCAATATGGATTCATTCAGCCTTGTAGGAAAAAGGATTAGGTGTCTTTTGAGTCCACACACACACACACACACACACACACACACACCAACAACAACACACACACTTCTATTCCCTCACACTCGCACATTCAGAAGCCCAGTGCTGTTTCTTCTCTGAGGAGCCCTTTAAAGTCCCACGGAGGAGCAAAGCGAGCTGGAGAGGCTAGATTAGAAGGAGTGCATTTCTGACAGATGAGACAAGAGCAGAGTGATCCTCCCCTCCTCAACCCTCACCCCCCCAGGCCAGGCCACCAGGGAGGGCCGTGGGGACAGAGCCCCCCCCCCCGGCTCCCTCCTAACGATGGCCCAGTGAGTGAGGGCGGCGGTCCCCAACTCCTGTGAAATCTGACCTCCTCCCCAGAGAC
The DNA here is from genome assembly GCF_963854185.1 of Sardina pilchardus. NCBI lineage: Eukaryota > Metazoa > Chordata > Actinopteri > Clupeiformes > Clupeidae > Sardina > Sardina pilchardus. The sequence goes on along the minus strand of NC_085002.1, from coordinate 32,284,365 downwards.
CGAGACGCACACTCACCTGCAGCAGCAGCCGGCTCAAGGCCAGAGAGGAAGACCAGCCATGTCTCTCAGTCACTCTCTCTCTTCTTTCTTTCTTTCTTTCTTTCTTTCTCTCTCTCTCTCTGTCTCTCATTCTCTCTCTCTCTCTGCTCTCTCTTTGTCTCTGTCTCTGTCTCTGTCTCTGTCTCTGTCTCTGTCTCTGTCTCTGTCTCTGTCTCTGTCTCTCTCTCTCTCTGTCTCTCTCTCTCTTTCTCTTTCTCTCTCTGCTCTCTCTTTGTCTACACTGTGCACTCCCATCCTCCTGGTGACATTGGCCACCCTGATCAATAGTTTGTGTTGCAGCAGCAGTAAGCAGTGCACAGACTCCATGTAGGCCACAGTCCAGAGATGCCTTTCAACAAGGCGTTGGCCTATTAGAAGCCTCCGCTCATCTCTTGTTCAGAGGAAACTCAACCCTTTGCACTTGGCACTAATGAGGACAGCGGCTGAAAATCTAGAGCTCATGTTCTTTTTATATCCTTCTTTTTTTTTGAGGATTTGAACACATTTATGTGAGGGAAGACCGGAGCCTTTTGACACCCTCCACCGCTCTCATCACAGAAAGCGTGGAGCGCTCCGTGTTGTGTGTTGGGCCTCAGACACCAGTCTTAGTCCGTGCCTTGCTGATGTGCGAGGAGTCTGAACTGTACTAGCAAAAGGAAAACTGCGTAAACACATTGAAAGTCAAAGCCCGGTCTCCCTGCTCCGAGAGGGCAGTTGTGGGTGGCGTGTGTGCACTGCGGGGCCTCCAGGAGCGGAGCGGCCGGAGCGAGAGCTGCAGGAGACTGGCCTCGGGGCCCCGGGGCCTCGGTCACGCAGCACAGCTGACTTTATTTGAATAAGCGGGACGAGTGTTTATTTTCCGTGGGATTACACCGCTAAGAGCTGTGTGGTCAGCGCTCGTGGAGACGGGGAGCTCAGCAGGAGGAAGGCTGACCCATTCACGTTGTCTGTTACATGTCAGGCTAGCAGTGAGGCGAGGACTTTAAGCACGACTGTTTGTAATCCCGTCATGCTTAAGACTGCCATTTTGGCATTGCAGTCTTCTGAAAGGGATTTATGGCCAGAGATGTTTTTTTTTCTTTTTCCTGTTTTGTTTTTAAACAAAATACAATAATATAATTACAGCAAAATGATGTGTCTTTTTTTATCCAGGCTTGTATAATGTGTGGAGGCCTACATGCATGATGTATTGCAATGAGGAGAATCATCTGCAGGAGGCCACTGGTGGAGGGTGTTTACAATGGATTCTGAACAGTTTCCTCATTCTAATTCCTCTCCTTTTCATGAGAATAAAATAACCTTGCTGTATAGAGAGAATAGAAGAAAGTCAAACCACACAATTCAATTACAGCATAGGCGTATTTTCATATTCCCAATTCGACGGAGAAATATAATCCCCTCCTTTGATCTCCAATGCCCTTTCAGGGTGAAAAAAAGTTGTGAAATTGAGCAAGAGAGTAATAAAGGACATGAGAGGGTTGTCAGCTCTCAATTCTTTATTTCTCAACCAAGCCTCCCGTTTTACTCTCTCTCTCTCCTCTCTCTCTCTCCCTCTCCCTCTCCCTCTCTCTCTCTCTCTCTCTGTCCCTTTTTCTTTCTTTCATTGGCCTAATCTGTTTCTGGGCCTGGTGGCCGGGGGCCGTGTAGTGACTATGACCTATTTCCAGAGAGCTGCACACTCTGAAAGGAGACATTTGCCTTACAGTCAATCTAGCCGTTTCGAAGGCACAGATTCATCTGAGCAGAATAACATTCTCCTCTCCTCTCCTCTCCTCTCCTCTCCTCTCCTCTCCTCTCCTCTCCTCTCCTCTCCTCTCCTCTCCTCTCCTCTCCAGGCCTGTTTGCATCTCTGTGGAGACTCATTCACTTCTTTACTTCTCGTCCTTCAGAATGGAGAGGCCAAAGTGTGACAAATCTCCCTGAAATCATCTGGTCTTTTTTCCCTCTCCACTTCCCTCTCTGATCTCTCTATCTTTTCTTCTTTCCTTTTTCTCCCTCTCTCTCTCCCTCTCTCTATCTGTCTCGAGACGATCCCTCTCCATTTCTTCTTAAATGGAAGTGAAATGGCACCATAGGTCAGCAGGGGCTAATCTTGACAGCAGTGACTCCTATCTCAGGAAGGGCTTGTGTGCCTGCCAGCCCTCTCCGCTGCACACAGCCCAGTGCGCTGGAGCCAAGAGGCTGCTGGGCGTCTCCTCCTCCTCCACCACCACCACCACCCCTCTCCATCCGCCCTCCACCCTGCAGCGCTGCATGAGGCGTGGCCACTGAGTGCCGGTCTGCTCTGGTCTGATGTAGCGATGACTGGCCGTCAGCGCGTCAGGCATATGTCTTTGTTTGTGTGTTTGCGTGTGTGTGTGTCTGCGTTGGGGTTTAGAGAGGATTAGAGTGGTCCTAATAAGGAGCTCAGTGCTGGAGCCGGCTGATATGAGCTTCATTAAAGGTGATTAGCCGTGCGGAAGCCCCACCCGAAGGAGGGATGACTGGGGAGTGGTGGTGGGGGTGAGTGGAGGGTGGGGGTGGGGGTGGTGGTGGTTGGTTGTGGTGATGTGGAGGAGCTTTGATGTCCTCCTCACGTTCCCTCGACTTCCACTGGCCTTCATCTCCATCTGAAATCTCATCAGCATCCTTCGTAGCCTGACACCCCGGCCGCTCCCTCGACTCCGTGCCTCCGTGTCTCTCTGTCTCTCGGGCTCCGTGATTGACGCGTGTCGAGATGTCGAGATGGGATTCAGACGAGAGGGGGGAGAGAGGGGCGGCGGCGGCCGACGGTGAAAGCCTGGAAAGCTGATTAGCCTCAAGCCGAGACGCTCCCCCTTCAGGGGTCATTACGGCCACCGGCGTCAAGGAATTAAGCAATCAATGGAGTGAGTGGTGTCAAAGCGTGGGGCGGGCGGGGAGGGGGCGCTGGCCGTATGCTGCCCACCATCAGCAGCATGGCGGTGAGACCCTGTGTCCACACGCACCCTCCCCTGCCCCGTTTGAGTAGGCAGCAGTGGGCTGGCATCTTGCCAACTTCCCTTTTGCCGAGTAGTGTACTTCAAAGGGCTGAAAACGATCCAGTCTGACAAAAATCCACTCTCCGATGTAACTATAATGAGACGACCTGTGTATGTCACTGTGTAAAACATCCCTGGGCTGTAAAATAACATATTTACCTCTTTTCCTTCTGCTATCGGTCGCTGCAAGCTGCCCAGAGGCACTCCAACACTTCTAACGTGGTCCCTCTGAACCCTGTTGTGTTTCAGGAAGGACCAGCACCTGCTGTCCTCTGTCAACTGCTGGTACTTGGTCCTGAATCAGACGCGGCGGGAGAGCCGGGACCATGCCACCCTCAACGACATCTACATCAACAACGTCATCGTGCGCCTGTCCCAGATCTCCGAGGACGTCATCCGGCTCTTCAAGAAGGTCAGTGGGCTCTGTGTGGAGAGATGGTGACCGTCTCCGCTCTTTGTCTAAATGTCAAGGCCATCTTTAGCGTAACAGGAGCACATAATGATGTGTTTGTTTCAAAGCGTTTGTTCATCAAGGCGTAGATTTTGCAGGCTTACAAACATGGTATGCCTGAGAACTGTGCTGAGTTTGTTGGGCTTTGACTTCCCAGTCTTTCACTGTGCAGTGCAGTGAGTATGGGTTATTGGGCTGTTGGGAAGAATGAAGTCATTGTTGAGATGCGAGTCTGCCTGGATGTGTTCTCATGGTGATCAAGTTGCTTTTGGCGCTTGGCACCAGCCATCCCGCTTTGAAATGTGGTGGAAAAGTTGTGTGATTCTGTGTGAGTGTCTGTGAGAGATGTATAACTTTGTGAGTGTGTGTGTGTGTGTGTGTGTGTGTGTGTGTGTGTGTGTGTGTGTGTGTGTGTGTGTGTGTGTGTGTGTGTGTGTGTGTGTGTGTGTGTGTGTGTGTGTGTGTGTGTGTGTGTGTGTGTGTGTGTGTGTGTGTGTGTGTGTGTGTGTGTGTGTGTGTGTGTGTGTGTGTGTGTGTGTGTGTGTGTGTGTGTGTGTGTGTGTGTGTGTGTGTGTGTGTGTGTGTGTGTGCGTGCGTGCGTGCGTGCGTGCGGAGAGGGTCTGCTACTTCTGCTGCTGTAGGGTGCCCCTCTGTCCTGTCCAGGCCTACCCCCACCCCCACCCCCACCCCCACCCCCACCCAGGCCCGGTGTGCTGTGTTTGGAGCTCTGTCAGCACATAGCGGAGATGGCTGAGGTCTAAGCCAAACACAGGCGCCGTGTTTTCACCTGGCGCTGCTTCCTGGAGGTGAGGCTCTGCCTGCCACCCCGCGTCTCGCGCTGTCGCAGCCAGCCCGCCCAGAGTCCCCGGCCAGCCAATCACGGGCCACGGGAGCCGCCGGGCGGCCGGGGCCGAGGCGTCGCTCTTCAGACGTTGTCAGAGAAATATGTCCTGGGCCCACTTCCCTCCTGCTGCAGGAAATTAATCAGCTCTTAATTGCATTCCTGTCTTTCATTTAGCGGAAATAAATAAATAAATAAGCACATTCCACAGCAAACGAGTGGAAAGGTGCATCAAATGGAGCCCTCTCATATTTGCATCCAACTGTGGATGTGGTGGGGAGAGTGTTGCATATCTCAACCCCTGCTGGAAGAGACCCAGGCACCAACACTGGTGCAGTTCTTTTCTCCCGCTGCACTGGGAGTATGGAGCGCACATAGCGTGTCTCAGGCCTGCTGCGCAGCAGGAGGTAGTTCAGCCCCTGGCAAGAGCTGCACCTCCCCACCGCACCGCACGGCCTCTAAAGTGCTCCGGCTTGTTTGGCTGGTATGGTAATGATGGTCTCTTGACCCGTGGGAAAAATGCCTCTTTTACGAGTATGTCTCTGATAGCGGGATCAATCTGTCCCTGTTCAAAGCGCCAGTCAGGCACCCAAAGCGCTGTTTGTGAGGGTTGAGCCCTTCATTCTCCCTCCTGCTTCGCCCATACTGCCATTTCCTGCCTATTTACCGAGGTTTAGACAGTGATTTAGCAAAATGTGCTCAGCTATGAGGTTAATACACAGGGCGGACTATATCTTTGTTTATGTGTGCACCACTGCTGTGGCATTTACTGAAGCAGTTCTCTGTAGGTTTTATCACTCGATGAGTGATGTGGGCTATATAGTATTTTCCAAGTGAGTATTCTGAATGTGCTAATGGAATTATGCCAGTGCTATAAGGACTTAAGCGTGAGTGACCCCTATTAGGCGCTGGGCTGGGTTTGTTGGTCTGAGACCTCGTGGGGACAGTCATGGTCATTACCGTTACTCTGTGTGGGTATCAGATTGTTGTTTGATGATTTACTCCTTTAGCACACCCACTTATGAGAAAACAAGACACATATTTGTCATATGCCGCTGTCATATGCTGCTCTTTCCTTCGTGAAATACCCTATCTTCCAAGTCATATAGAGCATAGAGAGTATACGCTATGTCTACGTGACTACGCTAGCATATTGTAATTATTGCTGCAGCAAACCACATTTTCCCTTTTGCTTGCATCTTCTTTCCAGAGGATGGTTTGTAGGGTTAGGTTAAATTGATTTTTTAATATCACTGAGATATTTCATATTACACATAGTCAAAGACAACTGGATGGTAATATCTAGTTTCCCTTCCAATCCAACACATCTGCTTGCGGGCCAGATTTATCTTTGACACACCTGCTGTAGACTAGAAATGGAAGGTTGTTTTTATGACACAGTAATGTAATATTTAGTAAACCGCAGTTTATTCACATAGAACACTGTCGTGCAGTTTCGACACTATTTGTCTTCTACTCAATACAATGTGGTACCTGTGGTCGACTGAGGTGTTTCAGCAAACTCATTTAGTATAGTAGAGACAGAAATGTCCTTTTCATTGCTTTATATTTCAGTAAGGCCACAATACTTAAGACATGTTCCATATGAGAGGAACAGAGCTGAGTGCTCTGCTAGCATTATATATCTCTCTTGCTAGCTCTTGCATCAGGGCTGTCCTCCCCCTCCTCTCGTTCTCTCATTTTCTCTCTCTCTCTCTCCCCCCCTCTCTCGTTCTCTCATTCTCTCTCTCTCCCTCCCCCTCTCTCTCTCTCTCTCTCTCTCTCTCTCTCCTGTCCTCATCCCTGTAGGCTGAGTCCACCCCTTTGCTCTCCACAGTGCATTTGACAACGCGGCCAGCCGACCATACAAATGCCATACGCTCGCTGTGACCCCCTTTTCCAAAGGCTCCAGACTTATCTCATCCCAGAATGATTTCATTTGATATTTCATTGAACTTTAGACATCAGTGGCTCCTACCACTGTGTTTTTTAAAGACGGGAATGAGCGCACACAGGGGGCACGGAGATCAGAGAGACACAGTGGTTCCAGGCCTCACTATTGCGTTGGGCTTTCATGCTGGGAATGGGTGGTGCTGCTGCACATATCAAGGGAGAAGAGGCAGCTCCCCACAGACACCCCCAAATGAGCCTCGACGCATGATGCAACCACTGGAAGTGCTGGATGCGGGAATATACCTTAGGTGTCAGTGGGTTCCGTGTGTGTGTGTGTGTGTGTGTGTGTGTGTGTGTGTGGAGATAATCTCTGATCCATAAACATTGCTCAGAGCCCAGACTGGAAGCAGTGCTGTGGGGGCCGTATTGATCGGGCCATATTAAGCTCCATTATGATTTATGTACAGAGAGAGCCTCGGTGGGAGCACAGGGTGTAATACATCTGTGTTGATGGCAGCAGGGGAGGGGGCCGAACGCACTGCTGTAAATGGAGCCTGCCTAGGAGGGGCTCTTTAGGAGATGGAGGGAGGGAGAGAGAGCGAGAGAGAGAGAGAGAAAGAGAGAAAGAGAGCGCGAGAGAGAGAGAGAGAGAGAGAGAGAGAGAGAGAGCGAGAGAGGAAAAAAGAAAGAGAGGGAGACATTTGGTGGTGGGAGTGCAAAGCATCCTGTGAAATATTCTCTGTGGGCCGCACGAGCCATTAGCACTGAGTGAGCGTGAGTGGGGCGATCTCTGAAGCGGGGCGGCAAACGGCCGCTCTGTCACGGAGCGGATCTCTCTTCACACTCACGCGCCGCCCGCCACTCCTCCTATCAGCGGCCATGCTGTGGCCAGCCACTCATCTCCGTCCCCGTCGCTGTGTCCAGACAGCAGGCTAAACGGACGCCACTGGCCACCTGATGGCAGGACAATGAGCTTGATTTTTCTCTTGTGTAATGTTTCATCCATTTGGTGTGTGTGTGTCTGTGTGTCTGTGTGTCTGTGTGTCTGTGTGTCTGTGTGTCTGTGTGTCTGTGTCTGTGTCTGTGTGTGTGCACATGCTCATTAGTTTGTTTATTTAGTTTTTTTAGCACTTTCCGGAAGGCACAAGTTCTCTGTACATGCCACCTTCCCACGACGTGCTGTTTGTCTTACATGCGCTACAGTTTCACCAGGGTGTCTTGTTCTCACATCTTTGCTCACAGCCCTCCAGGTGTCTGTGTGTGTGTGTGTGTGTGTGTGTGTGTGTGTGTGTGTGTGTGTGTGTGTGTGTGTGTGTGTGTGTGTGTGTGAGAGAGAGAGAATGTGTGTGTGTGTGAGAGAGAGTGTGTGTGTGTGCCCTACCTGTGTGGGAGGTGTGAACAGTGCACTTGTCCTTCCTCTCGACTCTCTCAGCTGAGAGACAGAAGAGTGCTGAAGTTGGTTTGTGCAGCTCCACCCGCCCGTGTGTCAGAAGCTAGCTGTGCTGCTGCAGTCCCAGGTCTGCTTGGTGCTGATCCAGTCAGGGCCTCCAGCAGCGCTCCACCAGACGCCTCATGCTTTGTGTTCTGCATCCTACTGTACGTGTCTGCAGAGAAGGCGCAGAAAGCGGCTCCTTCGCCCCCGCAGCCGCGCCAGGTTGCCAGGCGAGGGAGGGAGGGAGGGAGGGTGTTGTCAGTCAGAACCGAGCAGATGTGTGCTGCTGTAATGAGAGGATTGACATTTAGTCAAAGCGCCGCCGCTAAACATAGAGACCCCGATAATGACAGGAAAGGAGGAGTGGAGCAGGGCTGGGGGGGGGCTTGATGGGGGCTTGATGGGGTATAAACTCAAACATGAAACGTGAAACCACTCTCACACACACACACACACACACACACGTCACACACGCACACACACACACACACACACACACACACACACACATACAGAGCTGCTGAGAAGGCAGCAAGGTGAAGAGGAGAGCTAAAATAGCGCCTGTGCTGTGGTTTCCTCATGCGTGGTGTTAATATAGCTCATCTGGAGCCCATGCTGAATGTGGAGGTGTCAGCCCTCTCTAGCTGCACAGTAGCGTAGTGGCTCCTCCTGTGCTCACGAGATCTCACATAACACACGTATACATTTACTCTTTGTTTTGTTCTGTTTCTAGAGTAAAGATATCGGAATCCAGATGCACGAGGAGCTGGTGAAGGTGACCAACGAACTCTACACTGTGAGTATAAGATTTCTTCTCCTTTTTATTTTCTGTTTTCCAAAGTGGTGTCCTTGTGTATGTGTCAATATGTGGCATAGCATATACTCTACGTGCTCTGAATGGATTTCAGCTGTCTGTTCCTCCATTTTATGTAGACAGACATGGGTGGAGGCCTAATTTCACATTTGATCATTATTCTCTCCATAATATATCCACTCTCTTATCTCTTATCTCTCATCTCTCATCTTAGCTCTCTCTCTCTCTCTCTCTCTCTCTCTCTCTCTCTCTCTCTCTCTCCCTTTCTCCTGCACTTCACCCCCTTCATCTCCACGTGTGCAGCTTTTTCTGCATGCTAGCAATTAAAACAGGAGATCCAGTCCAGCTGTGTGAATGTCATCACGTCATGTGTTATAAATATGGCAACACAAGGAGAGCAGGGAGGAGAAAGCGTGAGCTGGAACAGTGTAGTGCAGAGGAGGGACACCACCCTCTTCTCCTCTCCTCCTCTCTTCTCCTCTCTCCTCCTCCTCCTCTCTTGCTCTCTCTGTGGGGGAAGTAGCAGACAGAGGAGCTCTACTGTTGCCCGTGCTGCTGCTGGTGGTGATGATAATGGTGATGAAGAGTCCACTGCTGCCTGCTCTGGTGATTGAGTGGAGGCTTGCAGCTGCCTCACAGAGAGCTGATCTCAGCTCAAATCACTTCCACATTGAGGGGAGAGGCTTTGCCAGCAGCCTGCTCTGTCCTAGGGCTCCTCATCCCTTTCTCTCTCCCTCCCTCCCTATTTATGTGGTTAGAACATCAGCCCTCACTCTATCTTCCAGGCCCCGATTCAAATGAAACTCTCTGCCAGGATTTATCCCTCCATCCAGAAGTGAAAGGCAAATTATGCTCAATAGCTTCTCTCCCCCACCCTACTTGTCTTGTTTTCTTCCTCCTTTCTGCTGCTCCTGTCTTTCCCCTCTCCCTCCCTCCCTCCCTCCCTCCCTCTCTTTCTTTCTTTCTCTCTTTCTCTCTCTTTCTCTCCCTCTCTCTCTCTCTCTGGCTGGGAGAGTTGTGCTGTGAAGGAGACTGTGTACCCGGGTCCTGGATGAACTCCAGGCAACTTCAGCACTCCTGTCTCCCCCCCGAGGAGAGCAGACTGAGATTACTTATTCATCCCGTGTCAGAGGAGACAGGCTATCAAAGCGGACCTGGCCCCAGTGCCTGCAGCTCACGCGGGCCATCCAGCTGTCCAGTCAAGGGAGCTTTGAACAGGTGGCCACTCCAGTATGCAGAATTAGATTCTGGCCATTAAATGAAGGCACATCTGAGAGTCAGCCAAGAATGGAAAAAAAGGTGAAATGAAATGCATTTCTTTGAAGTCAGGGCCGAGTCCAGAGTCACCCTGCACAGTGTGCAGGCACTCACTCTGAAAAGACGGCGTGCAGTTCTAGCTCTCAGACTTATCATCCAGTTGGAAAGAAACAAATCTGGATGACATTAGCAGAATTCCGCTGTGTGTGTCAGCAGTCTTGAGCTGGGATTGCGTAATGGCTGGAGAAAGCATGGCGGCCAGTGAGAGCCAAGGCCAGCTCCACTCCTCTGCTCTGCAGGCTTGGTCACTGTCAGAGGGCTATCCCTGAGAGGGCGCTGGACAAATGGCTCAACATCCGTCAGCGTGGCCTCACTGACAGACATGAGAACCAAGGCACTCCGCTGGCTACTGAGGTCTGTCTGGGGAGCGGTCAACTGACTCCTGGAGACGCAGACCATTGGCCCGTGGCTCACGCTGTACATATAGGGTCTGACCAGACAGTGAGAAAGCATTAATCCTGTGGAGTCCGAGTGGCTGAGGGCTCTGAGAGCGGAAGGTAAACAGTGCACTTGATCCCTAATCCATACGGGACCTCTAGTGCAGCACGCTCCATCTGGCCCCGGGCCCCCCACTAGCTGCACTCAGAGCTGATGTTTATGAATGAAGCTGCGCTAGTGCCCACTCCTCCTCCCCCCAGGTGACCACACCTCTGCTCCGTGGCCACCACACACTCCCGCGGGAGCGTCGGAGGCAGCCGTGTGCCTTTCAAGGTCGGGGGCGGATGAGCGCGAGTCTGCTCGTTTCTGGAGGAGAGCGGATGGCTGTCGTCTCCCCCCCCCATCCACTTCCTGCCTGGCTGGCCTGACTGCTGGCTTGCGTGGGTATTTGTGGAGTGTGTGATGGCCGCGGCAGGTTTTATTTTCTGTGCGGATAAAGGCAGCCGTCTCCTCCAGCTCCTCTCTCATTCCCCCTGCAGAGCACACGCAGCAGATAGAACTAATCCAGCGCACTGTCATATTGGACGTGTCCTGCTGCTAAATACACTGACAGCAGGAAATGGAGACGTGTACAGTATGTAGGAAGGCATAGATTGTGCTTATGCTGATGAAAGTTTCTTGTGTAAGGTTTGGAGTATAGACTTTAAAAGAGGTAGAGATTGAGCATGTCTAATCTGAGCTGTTGCAGGCATGTATGAGGAAGCTATGCTCTGTGCATGTTCTGGGTTCATAGTTCCAATGTGTTTGTTGTGCTCAGTAGAGCGAGCACTCTGAGTGGCCTTGGAAATGCAATTGCACAAATGCGCTGCATTGATTCAATAATGAAAATTAAAAGTATTACCTGCATCCATTTGCTTGTTTTGATATACGGCTGCTATTGATTGGAGGTGCAGGGCCCCTCTTACCCTGAGGGCTGTGGAGCTGTGGAGAGAATATGAAATGAGGAATATGGAAGCTCAACACACCCTTTTGCATTTCCTCTGCTGAAAAAAGCACAGTCGCAGAGCCGATTACTCACCTGACTATAAGAAACGGGCCTAGAGCACGCCGCATTTTCATTTGCTCGCTTTGGGGAACCAGGAGCTGTTTTTATAATGAATTTGCAGCCCACACTGCCGCTTGTACTTGTGTTGCAACACATTATAAAAATGTGCCATTCATTCAACCCCTGGCTTTTAAATAGCCACTGCGGCATGATTCTGGCTCCTCTCTAACCGCCTGGAAAAAAAAAACACAAAAAAAGCAGCCATGTTTTTTTGGCCGGGGACCTTTTTGCTGACAGCCATTGAAACACAACTGTGTCACCAGAGTGTGATGATGCTCAGTCGCCCGGGTTTTTGCACAATTCTTACCGATCAGCCCAGAGGTTGGAAACGGAGAGAAAAGCAGGGCGTTTGGGAGAGGGCTTGTGCAGCACTGGTGTGTCTGGTTTCATTACAGACCTCCGCACTCATTAACTGTAGGCCTGCGAGGCATGGACAGGTCCTCTCAGTTAAAGCACACGTCCTGGTGGGGTGCCAGTGGTCACTATCCATCCACTGACCCTTGTGTGTGGACTAGAGTCTGGCCAATTAGGGCTGGGATGTAAACAAACACCCCGTCATGTGTTCCCTGGAGCTTAATCCTGAATCTCGTTATCACAAGCCTCTAATTGGCCACGTGAACGAGCCTCCTCTGCAGTTCTAATCAGGCAGCGGCAGAGGCTACTATGGGGCCAGATGTGCCATTTTGCGTGTTGAGGCGAGCGCTCTTTTAAAGGTGTAGCGGCTGTCACAGCTGTCGTATCCGGGGGAGCGTCTCGGCTGCGCCACAGTGGTGGGGTCTTAAAGGCTAACAGCTTGAAGCTGTCGCCATGAGAAGCCTCCCGCCTCCCGCTCCCCACCCTGCTCCTTTTAAGCGCATTGTTTCACTGGAGGGCTCTCAGGCGAGTATGCCAAGGCTGTCTGTAAAATCTAGGAAGAAAAATGTAGCTCACTTGGCTGGTTTGAACGACAGCAGAGTCTGACTTTGTTAGTCCGCTCTCAATCTGTCACGTGTTGAAAGCGCAGACATTTACGACATTTCCATACAGTGTGAGCTTTCATTAAAAGGTTTTTGATGTTCAAAGGAGGTGATGCAGAAACTCTATCTTGATGCAAGTAACTGTAGCACTCTGCCCAGGATAGGCTTGCCTTGAGCGTGGCAACATAGCCTTTGCATGTATGTTTGTTTGTGTGTGTCCCAGGGGTGAGGAATGTATGCCTATTTGGCAGAGCAGAATGCTTTGAAGTGGGCCGTTTCTAGGTTAATAGCTTGGCCTGCTGGCTGCCGCGGTCCTCAGCTGAGGCGCCGGCGTGCGGGGATCCCCCCTTTAAAGATGCGCCCGCATCTGGGCCGCCTTAACGAGCCTCCGCGTCCGTCTGGCCGGAGGGGTGGACGCGGGACGGGACGCCCCTGTGTGGTCCTGTCTGTGGTCCTGTCTGAGCAGGAGCTCTCTCTCTCTCTCTCTCTCTCTCTCTCTCTCTCTCTCTCTCTCTCTCTCTCTCTCTCTCTCTCATTAGTCCTAGAGAAGGGCCCAGTGTGTCTGGTGTGCAGTGAGATGCTCTTCTATCCCAGGGCATCAGGGGAGACGTGCTCTCACTGGGTTTGAGCTGCTGCTGCTGGAGCCGCAGTCTGGGAGGAGGATCATAGAGGAGAGAGAGGAAAGTGTAGGGCCAACCATACGTTAGCCTTGACACACACACACACCGATACACACACACACGCACACACACAGATACATACACACACACACACACACACACACACACAAACACACACACACAGATACATAAACACACATGCACACACACACACACACACACACACACACACACACACACACTCACACAGATACATAAACACACACACACACACACACACACACACACACACACACACACACACACACACATACACACATACAGAGGGAGAGCGCAGCGGGAACCTCTCCAAACATTAGGTGATGAACAATCCCTTCTCCTCACAGAGGGAGTATAAACAGGGAGTGGGGGTGGATATGGTGGTGGGGGGCTGTGTGTCTGTGTGTGTCTGTGTGTGTCTGTGTGTGTCTCTGTGTGTGTGTGTGTGTCTGTGTGTCTGTGTGCGTGTGCCAAGTCTGCCCCAGATGAGTGGCGCATGGATCCCCCCTCCTGCTTCCTCTGGCAGCTTGATTCAGTCTCTGAAAACATCATGTGACTGGCATCTGCACTGTGTGTTGGAGACGGGATCTGCTGGAGTGCTGTGGGGGGGGGGGGGGGGGGGGCACATATGCTTTTCACGATCATGTTTGTCTGCGTCTTGTGACAGTATATGGCTTTCGTTACACTTTGCATGCGACAATAAAGACAAAATGTCAAAATGGCGTTATTGGTTGTTTTAGTGTGTTTCTCAGGCACATAATGACAAGCTTCAGGGTTCTGCTGGTTAGGCCACAGTGAGCCAAACACCCTCTGGGTGTTCGCTTGATTTTGATCTCTCTTTCTACTGAAGGAGACGCGTGTTAGTGCTGTTCTGTGAGTTCCATTGGGATCACGCAGGAAAAACACACATGCGCTGCGTGTATTTGTATTGAGTTTGTATGGCTCTGGGTTTCATATGCGTGTACAACCATCTGCCAAGAGAATAAAGTGCAAGCGGGCACAGGAGAGGGCATGGCCTTGGCACTGGAGAGGGTGAGCAGCCGGACTTTGGCTGTCGTCCCTCCTGTGCCCCTCTCTGGCAGCCGGTCCGTCCCCGCTCTCCTCTCCTCTCTTTCCTCTCCTCCTCCTCTCCTCCTCTCCTCTCCTCCCCTCTCTTCTCCTCCCCTCTCCTCTGCTCCCCTGCATGCATATTCATGCTGGTCTCCTGACTGCAGAGCTGTGCTGGGAATACTGATGGCTTCCTGTCGCAGGAGCTTGTGCAGACGGGCGTGGGCTGGGCCCAGAGTACCAGGGGGATGTCAGCACTAGATGTGCCTGGTGCCCTACAGGCCTGGCTCTGGGGGAAATGCCTCAATGAATGCAGAGCCACAGCACGCGTGTTTGCTCAGGGCACACTCATAAATCAGCAGTGCTCATTACCCATCTCTCATTTGACCTTTCGCTCCAGTTCGCCGTCATGCATTTGGGTGTGTCTTGTGTTGGTTCCCATGCTGACTCTCTTCTCTTTTTTTTGTGTGTGTGTGTGTGTGTGTGTCTGTGTGTGTGTGTGCGTGCGCACGCACGTGTGTGCCTGTCTCTGTCCCCGTGTGTGTGTGCGCTGCAGGTGATGAAGACGTATCACATGTACCACACGGAGAGCCTGAGCGCCGAGAGCAAGCTGAAGGAGGCCGAGAAGCAGGAGGAGAAGCAGTTCAGCAAGTCGGGCGAGCTCAACGTCAACCTGCTGCGCCACGAGGACCGCCCCCAGCGCCGCAGCTCCGTGCGCAAGATCGAGAAGATGAAGGAGAAGGTGAGCGAGCGGCCAGCCTCGCGTCTGCTAGCACTGCGTCCGTCAGCACTGCTGACGCTAGGGCCACTGAGGCGTGCCCCCCTGCAATATTCCCTTCATTTCCGCCTCCTGCAGTATCTCCACACACACACACACACACACACACACACACACACACACACACACACACACACACACACACGCACACACGCACACAGCAGAATCGGTGGCGGCACCAGGATTTTTCATTGCTGTAGCTAAGCTGTTGCTGGGCCTGTTAAAAATGCCTTTGAATGGAAGGTAATCCTAGGCCTATACAGCTGCAAGCGGGGACATTTAAAAAGGCATTATGCTCCTGACAAGATGAATACGACCACAAACTCAATAACCATAACCGGATCCTTCACTTCTTATCTATTCAGATTTCACAACACCCAGCACTGCAGCCATCCCATCATTTCAAGACCTTAAGTTAGCATAGCCTATAGGTGACTATAGTGTTGAATTTAAAAACAAATAAAATGACCCCAACACTATCATTCTATCTATCATTTAAAAACAAATTCTGGTAGCCTTGGTGTTGCTTAGGTGTTGCTAAGCCCAAATCTTGGTGTTGCTTAGCAACATCAAGCAACACCCTAGTGCCGTCTCTGACCAGAATCTTATTGCAGACCCCGTCAGGGGTACAGTATTGCAGAGCAAGGAGGCCTTTGCAGTGGCTTAGCTCCTACTGTAGCTCTCCCCCGGCGTCTGATCGTGTTTATTTACTGCTCTCCCAGAAGGCCAATGGGCTGGAGCTGATCAGGTCTGATTAGCCTCAGTGGAAACAGCCTTGTGGAAGTCATGAGCCATGAGTTCAGATTCTGTGCTGGGAGAGCGGGGATGTGACCGAGGCCGAGTTCAAATGAGGCACTGAGGTACGCCGCTGTGAGGATCCTCAGACTTGACCACCCCCACTCCCCCCCCCCCCCCCCCCCCCCCAGGAGCCGGAAGGCATCCCTGCGCTCCGACCAGCCAGCCTAGCAGACCAGAGCACCATTTCCAGGTCACTGACCCCGGCCGGGGTGATCTCCGGCGCCCCTCACTGACTCTAATTCCTGTGAGGCGCTGGGCCTGGGTGGCGTGGTGTGGCGTGGCGTGGAGAGTGCCACCCGAGCTGATGGATCCGGCTGCCCTGTGTGCCTGAGACGCTGGTGTGGGTTTATCCTCCGGAGGCAAACGGGTGTGTTTTTCCCCTCCATCTGGGCTGCATTGTGCTGCTCATGCAAATGAGCTGGTTGTTAGGGCAGCGCAGTGCTGGAGGGAGCAGCCAGCCGGAGGCACGGCCCTCTTCCTCAGGCATGCAGTGAGCACGCTCAGAAGCTGGCAGCCCAAACTGCACAGGCCCACACTATTTATATCACTGGAGCTATGGATGCTCTCTCTGTCTCTCTACCATCCCTCTTCTCTCTCTTTCTCTCTCTCTCTGTCTCTCTACCATCCCTCTTCTCTCTCTTTCTCTCTCTCTGTCTCTCCTCTACCATCCCTCTTCTCTCTCTTTCTCTCTCTCTGTCTCCTCTACCATCCCTTCTCTCTCTCTCTGCCTCCTCTACCATCCCTCCTCTCTCTCTCCCTCTCTCTCTGTCTCCTCTACCATCCCTCTTTCCCCCCTCTCTCTCTCTCTCTCTCTGTGTGTTTGTCTTGCTATCTCTCTGACTCCTTTTACTGCATGACCTGATTCTGCAAGCTTGCAGACTGCGCTCCAGTGCTACCTGCGCTGGGCATTTAAGAGTCTAGCATGGGGCCCCATAAAATAAATCCCTTCGGTCCCGTTCCTTTATCTAGCTAGTTTTATGACAAATCTGTGGGCTCATGATTTCTCTTTGGTATTTCCAGAACTGCACTGAATTCAGTTCTGTCACTTCGGCTGATTTGTGTTTGATGCTGAGATGGAGACTGATTTCATGTTTGCGTTTGTGCTTTGGCTCGCTGTATATTTTCTGTCAGTTCGTTATGGATTGGCCTGGCAGAATGCTTTATCTTTTGCATGGAAACAGTTGACAGATTTGACTTACAGTTGTGTTTGTTGAAATATGGAAGACGTCCCATCTGGAGTCCACTAGCAGAGAGGAGTCATGTTAGCCTGAGCACGCCTGTGCTCCCCCCCTCACCCCTGCAGAGTACACGCCAGCTGAGGCCATCCAAAAAGACAGAGAGTGAAATAATCAAGCAAAACAAATAGCCTTGGAGCTCCAAACCTAATGAATGACAGCGTCCCAAAAGCATTTGCACGTGTGTGTCTGTGTGTGTGCTGCGCGTGCAGGCAAACGGACTAAAGTTCAGCTGAGGGCCTGTGTTGTTGTTTTTTTAGTCTTCTTTCTCGTGCACAAGTCACAGTGCCTGTTTAACCACATTTCGGAGCTTGGCCCGGTCCCAACATCTATCCAGAAGCATGAACGGAGTGGACTGGCCTAAACAGCTGGTCATTCTCAGCATGTGTGTGTGTGTGTGTGTGTGTGTGTGCCCGTAGCTTGATAATGCACTCTGAATGCAGTGTCTGCAAAGTGTTCAGTAGTGAGACCACCCCTCTGCTGACTGCAGTGCTCCTTCTTGACCTTTGCAGAGTCCCCACATGTCCTACGGCTTCAGTTATGCTGTTCATCCCACTGGGAGAACTCCACACTTGCCCTCCATCCAGTCTTGGGAGCTAGAACATGCCGGCTCATAGTTGCTCTCTGTAGTGCATTGCATTAGCGTCACTGTGGCTCCTCGTGTAGGTGACTGGTCTGTTTGTTGACGTGTCCCTTGTCTGTCCGTTCTTCTCCTCCAGAGGCAGGCCAAGTACTATGAGAACAAGCTCAAGTGCACCAAGGCACGCAACGACTACCTGCTGAACCTGGCGGCCACCAACGCCGTGGTGGCCAAGTACTACATCCACGACGTCTCCGACATGATCGATGTGAGTACACAGACGGCCTGCTGGGCTTTTACTCTTCGTTTACTCTATCTGTTTATTTGTTCATTAGTTATTTGTTTATTTGGGGTGGTTTTTAAGTCAGTTGGGATTCTGAAGTTTAAACGTGGCGACAGTGTGGCTCTGCTCCCTCCCATCTGTTTTTAGGACGCAGTGTGTACTGACCTCTCCGGCGCTGCGCTTCACGACTCCCAGGGTTGGGTCCCTACACCTTGGAAAAGCTTCGGGTCATTTTTTTTTTCCGAGTCCCATCTGCTGAGCTCTGTAGCGGCTCGTCAGCGGGGCGCCAGGAAAAACAGGCGCTGACAGTGAACTAGTGCTCTGGCTGGGGGTGCTGGAGCAGGCCGGGGGGGCCCGCGCTCCCGCCGCTTCCTGACTCCGGCAGGCCGAGGGAGGCGGGGAGGGGAGGGGAGGGGAGGAAGCGTGGACCCTGGTGGAGCTGCACACACGCACGCGCCCGCGCGCCCTCACTGGATGCGCCAGGATATTTGTTCTGACATGCTCTTCTCTTGCACTGACCCCGCGGCCCACAGCTGGTTCAGCTTTCCGCTCCCATGTTGTTTTTGATGTGCAGGGGATGTGAACTGGAGGAGGAGAGGTCCTATGGAGGGAGGGAGGGAGGGAGGGAGGCCATGAGGTTGGGCTTTTATGATGGTCCAAAGAGCATGCCAACATTAACTTGGGCTATGTGGAATTACCTTTGGTCACGTTGGTGAGTTTGCTTTGAAAACCACTAATGGCAGTCTTGTGCAGACAGACCCCTGTGGTTAAATGGTCTCACCCAGCTCCTTCCTGCTCTCTGCAGCTTTATAGGTGTCCATTTGCTGAGCTGAATGCTCGTCTCGGGCTCGTGTGCACACATGACAGCAGAGCAGTATAGGAAGAGAAGACCACAGGCACCACCACCACAGCCTGGAGGGAAAGAGACGGTTAAGGCAGCCCGACCCCCTATAGCTCTGTATGGGGTGCTGTGAGTTCACGTGTGGAAGCCTATATGATCCTCACTCAGTGAGACTCCACTTACCTCAGATGCTGCAGTCCTGAGACATCTGAGATTGGACACTCTCACGGTTGCCGCTTCTCTTTTTTGTGTGTTGCGGTGGACTCTTGAGGCGCTCGTGTTCATTGGCCACGCCAGTCCGCATGAGCCGAGCGGATGGCCAGAGCGATTGTGAGCGCCACTTCCTGTGTGTCAGAGCCAGGCATTCACTGCCAGCCAGACGCTGAGCAGGCCGGCTGCGGAGCTTTTCATCCGCACGCCATGCCAGGCACTCCTCCAGAGCGCCGAACGAGGACAAAAACAGTCGGCCCGCAAAAATCATTGATTTCAGATGCTTGGATCGCTCGTTGTATTAGCGATTTCCCTCCAAAGTGTCTGGATTTTCCCCCATCGCTCGTCAATCCGTTCTTGTCATAGTGGGGAGATTCCTCTAGCCAAACTTCACTCCGATATTTACTGTACGTGCGCCTTGTGTATTCAGGTGCTAATCTGTTATGCTAATAACACCTCCCCTCGTCCTCCCCCTCCTGGTGGAACTGCGGCGCTCCTGGGAGTGCTGGGCTCTTGACAGCAGCTGCTAACAATCTGCTCAGTAAAACGCACACATCCTCCCCTCCGGCTCGCCAAGTGCCCAGCCCCTGCACTGCACTGCACTGCGCTGGAGGATCCACGTGTGGCGTCACGCGCATTACAGCGCGCTGACCTGACTCTTGCTCTGGGGGGTTGGGAGTCGTTTTTCCTCCTCCTCCATGTTAACCCACAGACTGGGAGCGTAACTGGAGCCGCGTGTTCATTAGGGACGTTTAAGTGATTCACACAAGTCGGATTTGCCTCTGGCACGTTAGGAAGTTGAACCTGGAGCGTTGCTAAATGAGGTTAGTTTTTGATGCGGCTCCACGCTTTAACTAATTATGCCAGGATTCCCTGCTGTGCTTGCGCTTCTAATTTTGTGTTTATATGTAGCGTTATATCATATTTTGCACCAGGCTTTTACATATTAATTTGCCCAAATTTGGCGACTGTTTCATGTCTCTATCTCCAGCATCACAGGAGTGCCCCTCTCTGCCTTCATCATCAGCTAAGCCCTAGCAGAGCTGTGTTGCATTTTTAAAGCCTTGATTTCTTTTTGCGGAGAGAAATCGCTTAAGCTTGAATAAATTAAAGGGGCACTTTAGCTGGGGAGTGCTCTAACATTTACCTTTTCTTGTGTAACGGGTGAAGGCGAAAGTCAATAATGGTTCTGTTCTTCCTCTCTTCACACTTCTTCTCTCCCTGCCCTGTCCCTCCTCTGTCCAGTGCTGTGACCTGGGCTACCACGCCAGTCTGGCCCGCACCTTACGGACGTACCTGTCAGCGGAGTACAGTCTGGAGACGTCCAGGCATGAAGGGCTGGACGTCATCGAGAACGCCGTGGACAACCTGGACCCTCGCAGTGACAAGCACAAGCTGATGGACATGCACAACCAAGTGTTCTGCCCGCCCATGCGCTTCGAGTACCTGCCCCACATGGGGGACGAGGTGAGACCCCGTCGTGTCCGTCCCCTTCTGGTGTCCGTCATGTCCAGTTCAGTCCCCTACTGTGACTGCCCTCTGGTGCAGCTTCTCTTTCTCTCTGTAAAGCTCTGAGCATCAGCACCATGAGACTGGATGTCTTTAAGGGGGGCAGGCTAAAAGAGATCATGTCATGTCAGTGCTAATGCCTTACAATACTATCCTGTATTATAGTGAATAGAGTAATGAATGAACAGTTGATTGTTGCCTGACTGTGTGTGTGTGTGTGTGTGTGTGTGTGCGTGTGCGTGTGCGTGTGCGTGTGCGTGTGCGTGTGCGTGTGCGTGTGCGTGTGCGTGTGTGTGTGTGTGTGTGTGTGTGTGTGTGTGTGTGTGTGTGTGTGTGTGTGTGTGTGTGTGTGTCTCTGTGGTCTCAGGTGTGCCAGGTGAGTGCCCAGCAGCCTGTGCAGACGGAGCTGCTGATGCGCTACCACCAGCTGCAGTCCCGCCTGGCCACGCTCAAGATCGAGAACGAGGAGGTAAGCGCTCCACTCCACGTGTGCCCCGCCCCGCCCCGCCCCGCGCCGCGCCCGCACGCTGCTCCGTTCCCTCCCTCGTCTCTCCTCCTGCTAATTCGGGAACGGAGGCTCTCTTTTCCGCCGGATCGCAGCTGCGCTCATTTCAATTTCAATTTGCAGGCCGTGTGCCCTGGGAGCTTTTAAGAGTGTATATTTAGCGTTTGGCCATTTGCTCAAGAGCGGGGGTGTTTTTTCTGGAGGTGAGTCAGTGCTCTCAGGTAATCAGGAGGCGACGCCCACCCAGTCACGGCACCGGGCCGCAGCCAAAGTGTGTGGCTGAGTGGCTGAGTATGTGTATGCAGGCTGCACGGGCGGCCGTAATGACCCCTGTCTGTCTGTATTGATGACTGTGTCTCGTCCTTATCATCCGGCCTCTCATAAGTGGCCGGTAATGGACAACTAGTGTCACGGCGAGAATGAGGCCCATTCATCACCTTGTGCTGTGAATGGGACCACATGCTGTCTCCCACGCAGCCATGCGGGCCCTAATAGACTGGCCCTACTGTAGCGCAGGGCTCGCCGCTGCGCAGGGCCTTCAGCCCAACACCAGATTCTCTTGAACGTTCTCCCAGAAAGGCTGTTTAGATAGATAGCAAGCAGCCTTATGCCCCATTGTCAGCATGGCCAACTCCAATAATGGTGTGCTTGCGGATTGTAAAGCCGTCTGACACGATTGATATAAATCAAATGGGATTTGATAAGGGTAGACTTCCTTCCTCTCTTAAGGGTTCAACAACGCTAACAATGCTCTGCAGACCTTAGAAGCCCTCCACTGAAACAACAGTGGAAAAATTGTGTAATATTTCTGTATACTCAGAGTTTATGCTTAAACTAGTTACAAAGTAAGGCATCTGTTAATTGCCATCAGTAATGTTGAGATAATGACGGCATATCAATCTCATACTGAATTTAACGCACTACTCCCTTTGCCTGTGTCAGGTGCGGAAGACCCTGGATGCCACCATGCAGACCCTGCAGGACATGCTGACCGTCGAGGACTTTGACGTGTCCGACGCCTTCCAGCACAGCCGCTCCACCGAGTCCATCAAGTCTGTGGCGTCTGAGACCTACATGAGCAAAGTCAACGTGGCTAAGAGGAGGGCCAACCAGCAGGAGACCGAGGTCTTCTACTTCACTGTGAGTCACGGCTCTCTCCCTCTCGCCTGTAGCTCTCCCTAGCCTCAGATAGAACATTCTGGTAAAACCTTCACAGCCCAGCATGGCCGTCTGTAAATACTGAATGGCTGTAGCTAACAGCAGATTATACTGTCTGTATGCTCTAACAGCCCTAGCTTTCCACCATTTCCCATGAGCTACAACATTGTTCTACTCCCTTTAAAGCTCCGTCTACCCCTAGCGTAGTTTACTTCTCTTAGCTTTTCATCAGTTTCCATGACTCCATACTTAAAGATGCAGCCAACTACACCTCAGCAGTCTAGCTTTCCACAGCTACATGGCTGTGTCTCAAGAAGACTTTTTACACCCTTGCGTATTTCCACACTTGATGGCTAATTGCTTACATTCGTTGTCTTGGTTTTCCATTCGTTTCCATGGCTTTGCTGTAGCTAGCCGCCCGTAGCCCTGTGCCTCTCTTTAGTGATTCAAGAGCTGTGGTCTGCCGTACGGTCGTCTCATCTGTCAGAGCTGTCAGCACCCCCCCATCATCACGCAAACTCACCCAAAACACTCATGACATGCTCCATGCTCGTGAAAATCATATGGAGATTAAATCCTGCGTGGAACAGATTGAATTTGGGGCCGTGCGGCGCGGAGCCGAGCGGGGGGTGAAGTGCGCTCCCAGGCGGACGCCAAGGGCCCGCCGCCGCCCGGCCTGCACTGCTCCCGTCAGATCGCATTAGCCGCGCTAACCTGCTGACGCCTTCATCCCTCTGCCCCGCAGAAATTCAAGGAGTACCTGAATGGCAGCAACCTCATCATCAAGCTACAGGCCAAGCACGACCTGCTGAAGAGCACCCTGGGAGAAGGTGAGCACACACACACACACACACACACACACATTCACACACACACGGACACACACACACACACACACACGGACACACACACACTCACCCTCTCTAACTCAATGTTTGCCATTTAATGTGAAGCGTGACTGAGCTGCTGATCGGTCACCTCTAATTAGCCTCCCAAGGGTCCCGTCTGAAGGAGGCTTTCTAATGAAACCGTGCGCTTGCGTGCCATGGGCTGTGTTCTAATGCAGAGCAGTGGCCACTCAGGGCCCTCAGCCCTCGGGACAGGGCAACACCTTCAGTGACCATGTGAGGGAAGCAGCCCAGTGGAAGTGCAGCAGGAGGTGAGGCCAGTGGGGGTGACCGGAGCTGCTGGGCCGGTCAGTCTCCGTGTCTCCAGCTCAGTTTTGTGAGGTGCTAATGGAGACGCGTCTCTCTCCGCTGCCCAGCGCTGGCCACGCGGGTGTTGAGGGGGGGCAGGATGTGTCAGTGTGTTTGCCAGGAGCGGTTTACGCCCAATCAATCAGCGTGGCACTCCACGGGGTCATTTTGGGCAGCTGCTCCCGGACGGGGACCCAATCTAATGGAGTGGCTATGAGGGAGGCTCCAGCTGAGGCTAGCCACGCCTACACCCCCACCCCCGCCCCCGCCCCCACGTCCCACCACCTTCAGCCCAGACACCCCTGCTGGGGCGGAGTCGCCGGGATGGAGTATGGTCTGAACGTACAGTATGTGTGTGTGTGTGTGTGTGTGTGTGTGTGTGTGTGAGATCTCCTCAGGTCTCTGCACATGGGTTTCCACCAGCAAGACACATATGGTGGTTCCATGTGTTGGCCACCGTCTAAATTATTCACATGAATTGATCATAAATGCATTCTGTTAATGAAGTCAGCTGTTTGCAGTCCGTCTAGCTCATGGTGGGCGTGGTGGATGAACTTGGCTGAGGTAGACCCCACCTGCCCTCCACTGGGAGCTCAACACCATTAGAGGAGGCCGGTGAAAGATTATGCAAACACTGGAAATGCAGAAATCCCCCACATGCACTTTAATTAGTGAAGTATAATACGTTCATTTGAAATAATTCTGTTATTTCCCATGCAAATAGCTTGGTTACCAAAGTGACTGTATTAAGTCATGGCTGGATCTACGTTGTGAATAAAGCTGAGGTGAATTTGCGCACATGTTGTAGGAAGCGGAGTCGCTGTGGACTCAGACTCTTGCTGTAGAACACTTTGATGATTTGAGAGCATATGATTCGCATAAAAACGCCTCCCCTTGCAATATCTGTGTTCACAGTTCATTGGCTTCGGTGCACGAAATGTTTTATCGGCGACGTTGAGCAGGAGAAGAGGAGACGAGGGCTCTCTGCAGGTGCAGAAATGTAATTTTGGGGTTGGTCGGGCAGCTGGCCGATTGAGGCCATCACTCACGGAGATGACTGGCAGGAAATGCACTGTTGTTTTCTCCCATGAATGCTCCTGAGACCTCCTAGGCCTTCTTCCTGCACTGCAAGCACATATTGAAAAATTGTGTAATCATGCCTCTCCCCTTTTTTCATTAAACCATGTTTACCAGCACTCTTGTACTGTGTACAAGGCAGTGGAGGTGCAGTATCAGATTATGGATCAGCGAGGCGGAAATTATATATATTTTTTCCCCCCGTACCAGCATATGATTCTCGTATTGATTTTGTATTGGTTTTGAGATGCTGTATTAGATGCAGTTTTTCTCGAGGGCATTCTTTATGATGGGTCTTTAGCTATGGAGAATCACTGCTGTTTTAGTGCACAACATGACCATGACTTTTGACTTGGAGTGTTTGAGAGAAAGACAGAGATGGATGGAGACACACTAAGCATGTGTACTGTATGTGACCGAATACATGCGTCAGAAAGACTTCACACATCAAGGAGGTGCTGGAGCCCGCCATCACCGCTTGTGATATTGTGAGTTGGTGTTTCCTGGCAGTCCAGCCCAGTGCTCTCAGATGGGAAGGGCTCGGGACAAAGAGCTCAGTGAGCCGGCACAGACATCGCTCAGTGTCACCGCTGAAATGACCCCCCACCCACCCGATCGCCCCCTTCCCCTCTCCTCTCCTCTCCTCTCCTCCCCCATCTCCCTACCATGGCCCTCCAGTCTGCCCCCCCCTGCCCCCCCCACGCACCCACACACCCTCCCTAGCCAGTCCCCTAACGCCCAGCCCTCCTTTCTTCCCATCAGAGAGAGCAGCCTTGCACCCCACTGGCTCTCGGGGAGGTTTCTACGGAGACCGCTGAAAGCCTTTGTCTCAAGAATGGTGTTGTGGCTCAAGCTATTCATCTCCCCTCAATGGCCGAGGGGATTCTCCTCAGAGCCATGCTGGGCTTCCACTGAGGCTTTTGAAGAGACACAGCAAAGGCAAAAATGCATGAGATGCCAATATTTGATAACATTTCACTCATGTTCATTATCTCTCTCTTTCTCCCTCCCTCCCTCCCCCTCTCTCTTTCTCTCTTTCTCTCGTAGGAGAAAGGGCTGAATGTGGAACTACGAGGTAAGCCACATTGACAGAACTGGGAAACAAGAGATTCTCGGTCCTCACTCCTCGGTTCTATTGATGTATTGTTAATTCTCCAAAATGCATGTAAAGCCATTTAACACACAACTTGTCGAAAGGATTTTGAGAGATTAATGAGAAAAGCCTGCTCAGGAAAGTTCAAGCACTTGACCGCGAAAGTAATGTTTACTTCAGACCACAACTACGAAAACATTGCTCACTGGCCCAACTGCTTCTCTTCTCGTAAATGTTTACATTTGATTGTTTGTTTACTGAGATTGAGAGTTTTCAGCTCAATATGCTGCTAGACGTGTCATCTTCACGTTAGTCAGCAGTAGCCACAGATGAAAACATTTTATTCCGCTCCATTAACTCTCGGTGACAGTTAGGAAAACAAGGCAGACTGGCATCAAAATGGGCAGACAGAAAATCAGTGGCGCGAGGAGCTGGTGAAGCTGAGGTCAACCAGGAACCATCAGTGAGCTGTCACTGCCAGACCCCCCCCCCCCCCCCCCCCCCCCCCAACACACACCCCTCTCTGCCAACCCCCCACCCCCATCCCCACGCCCAGTGCAGTGTGGGTAGTTCAGGGCTACCCCGGCTGTAAGCAGAAGCAGTGAGCACATTCCCAGCCTTGTTTTAAGAGCTGGCTGGACACGAGCATCTGGACCCACATAAATCTGGTAACACATTAAGAGAGATACTGCAGCTCAATTTTATGGTCTCTGAGTTTCTGTCGGGCAGATCTAATAAAGACCTCCGTTCCCCCCCACTGAAGCCTTAGGACATGCAAAAATATGGCCTGGATCACAGGTTAGCTTTTTTGTGGTCACTGGAGGACATCATTACCTGTTATGTCTGTTTAACGCTGCAGTGATATACTGTATGCCTCGCACACAGCTTCCACTTACGTCCATGCAGTCAAGGCGAACAGGAGAGACCTCAGCTGTGTTCATAACCTTCTACAAACACAGATAATGTAATGTAATATTTCTGTCCTGCTCTGCCCAGTGACCAGTCTGCGGGCAGTGGGTCCGTGTTGGGGAGGGGCGGAGAGGGCCGACGGAGACGGAGGGCCAGATGCAGGGGTCCGGCAGGAACTGAGCACTCCGCCGCACATGCTAGGGGTTAATTATGGGTCAGATCCATCAGGGACGTCATAACAGCCCTCTCCAGTGCAACGCTGTTTATTTCCTTTAGAAAAACGTCTCATTAATGACCACATCCTCTGCCCAAATGCATTACCTTTTAAATAAACAAGAAAAGGAGGGTGCTTACACAGAGAAGGCCGGCTAATGCAGGATCAGCTTTCATTCATATGTGCGCTGTGTTGTACATGGTCATTGGAACTGTTGTTCTTGTGTGTGTGTGTGTGTGTGTGTGTGTGTGTGTGTGTGTGTACATATATGTGTGTGTGTGTGTGTGTGTGTGTGTGTGTGTCACATTCATCATTTCCCTAGGCCCCCAACCCTCCCCCCTAAGCCACAGAAACTACGAAAGCCTAGACCACGCTCCGTCTATAACCATAAGCTGTTTAACGGCAATATGGAGACCTTCATCAAGGTACTCGCTGTGCTGTCCGAATGGGCTCCCCCTAGAGGGCCGGAGGCCAACTAGCAACCTTTGACCTCTGAGCCGCCCCTTCACCTTCCTCAAATGTCCCCCACTCCCATCACTTCTCTCTCACGGCTCTGGAGGTGCAGACTACCCGGGTGTCAGCTTGCATGCTGCCTCTCTCATACAAGTCATCAGTGCACACTTTAAAAGGTTCCCCAAACAGTTAGTGATGACATTAGTGTCTAGTGCATTACATTAGTCTTGTAGGAATTGAATTTGTCTAACACATCTTACACTAACGTAGCCCCATTGGCACTTAAGATAGCCCAGGTAAGATGGATGCTGATGGGCTAGTGAGGCGGGCACATGTGAACGGCACCCTCAGCTCTGCACCTCCAGCCAGCCCAGTGCCACCTGCAGCACGCCTCCACAGTGGGCATCCTCCGCTGTCTGCTCCTCTCTCTAACTGTTTGTGGTTCTCTGCTTCCCTTCTTCTGCTCCTCCTTGCTGCCGATGCTTTCTCTACCAGGGGAAGAAGGAATGCCCGTACCCGCAACCAGGTACTACCAGCCAGGGTGGGGAGGGAGAGACACTATAGGCAGACACATAGGGGATGGGCTCTGTTATCACTTTTAGCACACAGTTTGATTTCTTCTTCCCCTCACCACTGGTACTAATGAGAGTGTGAACGGCCTTTTTCTCTCTTGCCAGATAGCACGCTTCAGTAGGGGACCATGAATAATGATGCTGCCTTAATGCGCTCTGGTTTCTGTAATGACTCCGCTGTGTAATTCATATAAAGCCTTCTCACTCACTGCTATCGCTTAATACTCTGGTGTGGTGTGGAGGTGACTGATAACAACTTAATGCTTTGCTCTGCTTTACTAAACAATGTGCCTGAGCTGATCTCTTTACTGTGATAATGGACTCTGTGGGATTGACATGGAGACCATGGAACTATTCCTGGCAAGCTCTGCTGAGTGAAGATGTAATTATGGGCTTGGTCACTTACTGGACATGGACATGTTTTCCTTTCAGGATTCTGGTCAACCCATTCCATTGGTTGTCGAGAGCTGCATCCGCTACATCAACCTATACGGTAATTCATTCTTTCACTTATTTGTTCTTGTCTTGTGAAGACTTGGAAATATATCTTGAATGTCATTCAAAATGATTGTTGCAGTTTAGTTAACTGTTTATATTGAGATCAGTTGTGGAATGTGTGGAGCGATATGCTATGACAAATAGTGACAAATTAATCAGGCATCAGTGTGGCTAGTCTAAATGCGTAGTCATCTGTTGCCATGGCTCTGTAGCGCCGAGGTTTGATCTTCCTGAGGGGCTTGGTGTGAAACTCATCCCTCCAACAGATGGCTTTTATGGGAATGCCTCTGTAATGTGTTCCAGACACTGGGTTGCCAGTGTGTAAATATTTAGCTGTGCCTGCGCTATGTGCACTTCTTAGCATTTTCTATGGGTTTTTCCTCACTCTCTCTCTCTAGCATCTAGCTGAACATCAGACTCACATGAAGCTGCTGTAATCAAATAAATGATTTTACATTTAGCCACTAGAGCAGAACATCCATTTTATATTTGTGTCTTTGTATCGAAGTTTAAATGGAGGGAAAAATGCAACAGATCTACAGACCACATTTCTTCAGTAGGGGCTTCAGCTGTAGTGTTGTTTCATTTAGACCATTGCTTTGGTCTTCTCTACCTTCATATGTGATTTCATTCATGTGAGCCCCCAGGCTTTTGTACTTCCACCCACAGCCCCGGCTCTAATGAAAGTCCAGAACCTGATTAGGAGCGCTCTAACAAAGACCATATGAGTCCAGCAGATGGGGGGTGGAGGACTTAACTGAAAAAGGGGGAAAATGGAGTCTCTTTATGGCCAGATTACACACTCTCTGTTCACTGCTGTGCCTTTTGTGTTGGCTTTCATGTACCGAGGCATTCTGCTGTCAGCGTAATGGCAGCTTTTTTTCTGACCAGAGGATCATGTTTCTCTGCTTTCAGGCTTGCAGCAACAAGGCATATTCCGAGTCCCAGGATCTCAGGTCGAAGTCAATGATATTAAGAATTCATTTGAGAGAGGTCAGTAGTGTGTGTGTGTGTGTGTGACATTCAGTATATTGTTCTTTTGTTTTCCTACCTCAGGGAGAAAAAACATATATCCTCAAATGTCAAAAAAGATTGTTGAATTGGTTGTTTTAGACATCTTGTTTTAGCCTGTCTCTTGTCAAATGTAAACCACACGTCCTGGCCTAGCCGTTCCTAATGGTGTTTACAGATCTGCGCTCGTAACAATCATTAGGACCACCAGCTGAAAGACCTCGCCTAACTCAGTCCACATGTTGCCACATTCTCAGGTGAGGACCCCCTGATCGACGACCAGAACGACCACGACATCAACTCTGTGGCTGGGGTGTTGAAGCTGTACTTCAGGGGCCTGGAGAACCCCCTCTTCCCCAAGGAGCGCTTCCTGGACCTGATCTCCACCGTCAGTAAGTCATGACCGTGTGTGTGTGTGTGTGTGTGTGGGGGGGGGGGGGGGGGGGGGGAGCCAGGTGCACACAGGCAGGCCACTGGCCTGGAGTCAGTGGAGTTTCTGCTCCCAGGCCCATCTGGCCCAGCTCTTATCGGGGGCTCCAGATGGAGGGAGGCTGACGGAGGGTGATGGAGCGCTGCATCACTGGCTGCCTCCAGCCCCTGCTGAGCAAATAGAACCGCCAGCTTCCGGAGGGAGAGAACTTGTGACTCCCGGCTAATGAAGAACGATCCACCCGGCTCTCGGGTGAGACACGCGGCCTAAAAAAGGGAATGCTCATGGGGACCGTGCCCCAGTTCTCCTACAGTACGTCTCCAACGTGGCACCGCCCTCCTCTCTGGCCTTTGCCACAGGTTAGCGGCGCGAGCTATTAGCAGCGCCCCCTGTGGAGTGGGGCTAAAGGGAGCTGCAGCAGATCAGGCCTGCTGGGGGCACCCCTCGCTGGGCTCCAGGGGTCAGGGGAGGTGGAGAGGAGAGGAGAGGCGGAGAGGCTTTGGCTCCGCTCCTGCAGGATCTGGCTTCACTTGAGCCGTGCCCCAGCGCTGAGATGTGTATCACACGCCACCGCAGCTTTACAGGACATGAGGAGAAGGGCTTTTTAGGGGGGGGGGGGGAGAGTGTGGAGGGCGCCACATGGAAACAATCGCCACGCCACGGCTCTCTGCCCATGATTTAATAGAGAGGTGACTGTGGCGGTGGGACGGGGGCCACATCAGGGGGTTTGTCGGCACTCAGGTCTGTGAAAGAGGTTCTAGCCCCTTCCAGCCCAGCGACCATGACCTCAGTCTCTCTCTCTCCGTCTCTCCCCCTTCACCCTCCGTCTCTCCTGTGATTGGAGAATGCTGATGAAACTCCCGAGTGCTTTTGACAAACCATAACTAATGGCACCTCGTGAGGCTGGTTTGTATTGGAACAATGTGTAGGTCTTGGGGAAGATGTAAGGCTTTTGATAGAGGCTGCCGTGAATCAAATTTTGCTATGATAATTCTTCATTTCACTTCACTACATTGTGGTAACAATAGTGTCCAGTTTCAGACAGGGAATATTTTTGTTGTTGTTGTTCATTTTATATACTTCGGCCTCCTTTTCTGATGGGTGTCTGATGTGTTTTCATGCTAATATTTCCAAGATGGAGCACAGCTCAGTCATTTGTGACGGTATAGTGAATTGTCTTGCTAACCCTCACGTTTCTCTGTGTTCCAGAGCTGGAGTCCTCGGCTGAAAGAGCTCATCACATTCAGCAGATCATCGTGACTCTTCCTCGCACCATCATCATCGTCATGAGATACCTGTTCGCATTCCTCAATCAGTGAGTGTGGAGAGCCTGCATTTGTGCCACAACCCCCAGCATGGCACCCCTTTGATTTTAACGATCCAGAAGCTAACAGACTGTATGTGTGTGTGTGTGTGTGTGTGTGTGTGTGTGTGTGTGTGTGTGTGTGTGTGGAAGTGTGTATGTGTGTGCACGCTACCCGCAAACTCTCATGCCAGCAGGGTTCTTTGCTCTGAAATGATTAGCTTGCCATAGTTGTCAGGATCTGGCTAGAGACGGTAAAAAACAACATGCCTGTTGTCTAGTAAATCAGAATGGGCTCGGAAATCACGGCAAGCGCTCGCAGCCAGAGACATTCATTTACAAAGAGTCGTGGAATGGCCCCACTGTTCACATCCAATTTATTACGCCGTCTGTCAGCCCCACTTTAGACGTTATTTATGAGTGCTGAAACTCATCTCTCTCTGAAGTAATATACCTGTCCTATTTTATTGGACTGTTATTGATGCCACCATTGCCCAGGTCCCCTTTAGAACAAAGAAGTTGATTTCATAGCTAGAGTTTTTACTCTTATGCTTTTATTTTTTAAACTCAAACTCCCTCTTCTCCCTTCTCCTCCCTTCACCCTTCACTACAGGAATGTGTACCTTTGCCAGAAGCAGGGCTTTATAACTCTCTCTCTCTCTCTCTCTCTCTCTCTCTCTCTCTCAGTGGGTCAGCAGGCTTTAGCGTTTGATTATGTTTTTTCTTCGTGTATGGAGGAGTTATGGGTGCAGGGCTGAGCTGAGCGCAGGATGCTGTGCACATGATGAATGGGAGGGCTTAATGCGGATATGGTAAACACAGGCCTGCTGAACTTACATGTGTTAGCAGGATTTCCTGATTTGGGGGATGTGGAGCGATATACTCTGGCCCGGTGGAGACGGCAGTAGGTTGTCGGCTTACAGGGAAACACCAGCCCAAACTTTGCGATGTCACGAGCAGATATTACTTATCTTAAGATTATGCTCACTGGCTTTGGGAACATGTTTTCACAGTGTGTTTTGAGTTACTCCACACAGTCTGCTTTTACAGAGACCAGTAAGGGGAGCTGTTAAGGTCTTTTGCACAGAGGGTGTGGTTCTAGTCTGCTGGGATTAAACACCGTCCTTTTCTCCTCTGTCCCCCCCCCCCCCCCCCCTCCAGCCTGTCCCAGTACAGTGACGAGAACATGATGGACCCCTACAACCTGGCCATCTGCTTCGGCCCCACCCTCATGCCCATCCCGGACGGCCAGGACCCCGTGGCGTGCCAGGCCCAGGTCAACGAGGTCATCAAGACCATCATCATGCACACCGAGATCATCTTCCCCAGCCCGCGCGAGCTGGACGGTCCACTCTACGAGAAGTGCATGACGGGAGGAGAGGAGTACTGGTGAGCAGGGCGCAGGCTGTTGCGTGGCAACACGGAGCAAAGACACCACATGCAGCGCAATGGCGCTTTTAGATCTGGCAGCAGCTTCTGGTGCCTTATATGGGCGTTGTTAGAGGCAGTTTGTAGATATATAACCTCTGGTACCTTTAGCACCTAATTAATAGAGATGCAGTGTAGCTGGTTTGTCAGTAATTGTAAGCATTATCGTCATTATTGGGGCCGTTTGGCCTTGTATTTCCTTACTGAGGATGTTTTTGGCTCTCCCTGTGTCTCTGCAGTGATAGCCCCCACAGTGAACCGGGGACCATCGATGAGGCAGACAACGGCACTGAGCCCCACACCAGTGATGATGGTGAGTGGAGCGACCTCCCCACATGTTTCCAATACTGGGAGTGTTTTTTTCCTCTGTGAATGTTTATGTCTGGGGAAGAGAGAGCAGACGCACTGGAGAACAACAGTCAGGCATCAAGCCATTTTGAACACAACCCCTCATGATAATTCAAGCTAGCATTACATTGAAAAAAACCTCTCGGTGCTGTTTTCTATTTCTCTCCATCTGTTCTCTCCTTTCCTTCCCAGCCATGTTTGCAGTTCTGCTGATAAGAACTTTGCTTAAAAAAAGAGAACGATCTTTTGGACGGCTCGGCAGTTAGAGGCCGTGTCTGTGAACCTCCGCCGTGCCGTGGCCGTTCCCTCACCCCTCTCCCTCGCTTGGCAGCGCCACCCAGCTCTGCTGCAGTGACCACCGCGCCCGGGCACCGTGTCATTCTGATCCGACGCAGCAGTCAGCACTTTGGCCGCGGGTCGCCCGGCGCCTTTGATATATGGGCGATATAATTCACCAAATGAGCCGCTCAGTTAAGGCAATGACTCTGAGCAACTCGTGTGATTTACGCCACGGCTGTGGCCCGCGCGTACACACACTCTGCAGACTATGATAAACATCGGCGCGGCGTGACGGGGCTTTAGCGCTGACTGCGGCGGATATGCCACACCGGTAAGCAGCGAATGACACGGAGCTGTCTCGGCGCGTGTTTCGAGATGTGCATGGGTGGTTCTGCGGTTCAGGATGGATGGGCGGTTTTTGTGCGGGGCCGCGGCTGATGTTTGGGGCTGCTTACTGGGCTGGAGGAGCGCTCGCTCGTCTCGTCTTGTCTGGCCAGATGGTTCTCCCGACAGCACTGGCTGACCTTATTCACGGGCAGATAATGAGGAAGATTCCTGATGGGTTGTGACAGCCCAGGCCTTGCAAAGGGTCTCGTCTAGCAAGAGCCCAGAAACACATTGGTGGCCACTCTTTCTCTCTCTCTCTCTCTCTTACTCTTGTTCTCTTGCTCTCTCTCGCTCTCTTTCTCTCTCTCGATCTCACTCTCTCTCATTCTCTCTCTCTCACACACACACTCCCTCTCACTCTCCCTCCCTCTCTCTCTCTCTCTCTGGCATTGTCTCCACCCTTTCACCAGCCTTCTTTAGTTTATTTTTTCTAAGAGCATTTTCTCCCAGACTCCCTGCCTGTCCTGTTCTTTGTGTGAAGGCGGTGTAGTGCGGTGCAGTGAGTCCAGCCTGAGAGCTCTCCCTCTTTGTGGCTCTGGTTCCCGTGTCCTCGCCACTCTCTGACCGACTAATTGAGCTCGTCCCCCCCCCTCCAAATGAGCGTTAGCGTGGCGATCCCATCTCTTCTGCGGTCACTCGGCCCTGAAGTGACCCTCTCTTGCCAGTGCCTGTGAGGGTGAGGAGAAAATGGGCTGCGCGCTCTCTTCCCGGTGACTGCTGGGTCACTAATTTGGGCCGACACTGTTCCCTACTCGCTGGGACCCAAGTTGGGCAGGAGGCCTGTCTCAGCCCCGGCGCTGGGGGGCCTGTGGAGAGTCCCCTGCCCTGTAATGGGAGCTCTCGCAGGGGGAAGGAGTCCGGTCACGTGGCCTTGACTGTCCTGGCTCTCTGCTCCGAGGTGTTGCCACAGCAACAGCACCACTCTCTGACACAGAAATGAAAGAATCACATGGCTGATTTATGCGCCTGACTCTTGTGCACATCTCAACCCAGCACTAGAATAGCCAGTGATGAGGCCCATTATGGCTCTCCTATTGAATCTCTTCTTTCCACAGATGTGTGTTATTACAGGATGTGATGATGCAGCATGTATGTGTAACCACTGGTGATGTTTGAGTGGCCAGTCTAGAATTGTGAGTGGTGTGCTCTATAAGCAGGCTTCTCCTCTGTAGATGGGGCGTGTGACATGCTGTATGTCTGTGGGATATTCTCTCCATCTACGTCTGCTCTTCTCTCTCCTCTGCTCTCTGTCTATCCTCCCTTTTGCCTGTCTATGTGAGAGCGCCGCGCCGTAATTTCACCCCCGGATGGAGCTCTTAATGACATTGATTGGGCTCAGTGGTGGCCATGGAGATATCCCGCTGGTAGACGATTTAGGCCGTCCATCTAATTAACCCAGACTGACCCCTGCCGTCTGACTGATTGGGAGACGCTGGGGCGTGGCTGCGTCTGTGGCCCCCGGCCCTCCAGGCACCGGTCAGAGGGGCCCGCTGGACCTGCTGAGGTCCCGGTGCTGCTGGCCCGGCGTCCTGCTGGCTGATCTGAGGAGCGGACTGCTCAGGCAACGAGCGGCGTTTGTGTTTAGTCCTCCCCCACCACCACTCTCCGCATGCAGCCTTTGATTTGATGCTTTGAGTTGTTTTGGCATCAGCTGTGATGCTTCCTATTACTGGGTCACATTACCCGCTCTTTGTGTGACAATGATGATGTGAACCCCCAGGGAAGGTGTGTGCGTGTGTGTGTGTGTGCGCATGGCTGACTGTACCTTCTCTCTGCTGCTGCCAGCCTGCCAGACGTGCACCCTCTGGCGCTGCTCCCTCTGTGCCCCTGGGGGAGTGAGGACAGGAGCCCCTGGGGTGGCGGCCAGCCAGCGGCCCCCACTGACCCCAGGCCTGTGGTGGCGTCCTGCGCTCTCCCCTGGTGGATGAGCTGCAGATGGAGCCGTGTGTCCTCACATGTAAACACGGGCCACTCATT
This sequence comes from Sardina pilchardus, assembly GCF_963854185.1. NCBI lineage: Eukaryota > Metazoa > Chordata > Actinopteri > Clupeiformes > Clupeidae > Sardina > Sardina pilchardus. The sequence goes on along the minus strand of NC_085002.1, from coordinate 32,249,362 downwards.
CACTGTGCAGGCAGCTGTGAGAGCCGCTGAATACATCCTCCACTCTCTTTGTGAAAGGAGGTGAAGAGCGAGGGAGCGGGAGAGGGGGAGAGGGAGAGAGAGGGACAGAGAGAGAGAGAGAGAGAGAGAGATGGATAGGCTTCTTTATACTCTTTCATGACAGACGCGCAAGGACCTCTCAAGATGACAATCATGCAGAAAGCCTTTTCACTGCCCACCTGATTGCTTTGGTACTGTATGCATTCAGAGGTCTCCTCCGTGTCGTCGTCCTCTTCTTAAGGGTCTTGCTACTGTTTAGGTCAATGCACTGCTCTGATCTATTCAAACACATGTCTTTTAACACACACACGCTTCTATACACACACTTCTTGTCCCAATGTGCTTGAAACTAGGCGGTAGCGCTGTATTTGTTAAAGACTTTACACACGCGCGCGCGCACACACGTATCCACGATATTCCGCAGCCAACAATGGGGGTCGCCATGACACCAAGACGGTTTTCTATTTCCGCCGAAGCTGCATTGTATCTGTTTTAACGTGACGGTTTACGGTGCTTAACATATCATAACGCATATAAAAGTCAACTTTTCTATTTTATATCGGTTATATGTGATGCAGTATATACATGCTGAGGGCAGAATTGTCAACATTTCGAAAGAAATCTAAGTTGAGGCATAGCCTAGTTTGCTATGGAGAACGCACATGTTAACAGAATGAACGGAAGTTGAAAACAGTATCGTAACCATCGCAACGATACATATTTCCGGGTTAAGGAAAGAGGTGAATACACAAATGCATTCCTAAATGGTGTATGGCATCATTACCATCTTAACCACTTCAATAAGCATAACACTCCCAGCTGTGTAAGTACAGTAGCCTGTATCTGGTTCAGCACTTATTGGAAGAGCCAGAGCCAGAGGAGACCAGCAGACCAGGCTGGCATTGGAGCCGCTCACTGAAAACAGACATCCTCATAAAACACAATGTCACAATTAATATTGCCCTCTCTCTCTCTCTCTCTCTCTTTTTCTCTCTCTCTCTCTCTCTCTCTCTCTCTCTCTTTCTCTCTCTCTGACACCTTTTCTGTCACGTGCAGAAGTGGAGCAGATCGAAGCCATTGCCAAGTTTGACTACTCGGGCCGCACCCCGCGGGAGCTGTCCTTCAAGAAGGGGGCGTCTCTGCTGCTGTACCACCGCGCGTCCGAGGACTGGTGGGAGGGCCGGCACAACGGCGTGGACGGCCTCATCCCACACCAGTACATCGTGGTGCAGGACCTGTGAGTGAAGCCTCATGGCCATATTGGGACCACTTGCCAGTCGAATGCATAGACAGTAAAAGAATGTTGCCGTTCTGCAACAATGGAACTGGAACACCGCGGCGGCCATATTGGGACCACTCGGGACAGTTCCATTGGCTTCATTGTTGATGGGGCGGCAACAATGGGATAGTCTATCCAGCTATTCTTCATAGATCAGGGGTGCCCGACCGTCTCCGTCTCCCGTCTGACTGAGCCCTGTTGCAGCATACCAGCAGTCTTATCTTCTCCATTATGCACAAGGGCGTTAGCATGGCTTCTACACCCTCAACACCGTACCGTAGGTTCACGTCGCTCCCACGGGAGCACGCCGGATGCGTAATAAGTGTGAGAGTTCAGCGCGGGCTTTAGATAAGAGGGCCTCGGTGCAAGTGAATTAATGCGGATTAGAATGTAAACACCGTCAACAACGTCAACAGGACGGAGACAAATACATCAGCTGGTTGGACAGCTGACCTTCTCCATCCTCCACATTAGCGGCGTGGCAGGCCAGCAGCGCAGGGGCGGGGCGTGGGGCTCTGTGTCGCTAGGCGAGCGCAGGAGCGGGCTTAAGTACCTCGGCACACAACCTTGATCTGATCGCCCCCGCTGCTCATCAGGCCCGTCCGTAATGAGGCCCTCCTAAACGCCGCCATGCATAATTCATGGCTGCTCCACTGACTGATCTTGGCCTAATTCTCTGCTGTGTATTTGCATACCATGCAGCCCATTAATGTGTCCCACTGCAATTGGCCCAGGCTCAGCTTCAGAAGTGTGCTGTTGGCAGCTGTGAATTGGTGTCACACGTACACTGGTAATCTAGGTTCTCTGTCTCTGTGTGTGTGTGTGTGTGTGTGTGTCTCTCTCTCTCTCTGTGTGTGTGTGTATCGGGGCATATCTGATCAAGCAAGATCATCAGTGGCATAAATTAAGTCAAAAGTAGAACCAAGGCAAATGACTCTTTCCATGATTTGATTTCACATCCTACATACAGATGTCTCTGATATTAATTACTGCTAGAATTGAAGTAGTGGCTTCTTGATGAATGAGTTGATATGCTAGGTGAGTCACAGACACAGGTCTCCGCATAATTGCTCCTAATGGAGGAATGAAAGAGACAGAAAATGGATTATTTGAGCCTCTCCATGTCTGACAGATAGCGCTGATGTGACTTCTGTCAGATTGAGACATTGTGTGGCCCTAGACAGGACATTAAAAGGCCCAGGGGCTCAGCTGGGATTCTATCTGAAGGCCAAATTAGGTAATAAACCTCAAATTGGAATCCATGGCTCAATTGATTTGCTGCATTTGGGGAGGGGGCATTAGTAGCCTGCCCAGTGGCATCTCTGGTGCTTCTCCTCCAGTCCTGTTTTCTTTGTTTGACTGTTTGTTTGTTTGTGTCTCACAGAGATGATGCGTTCTCAGACAACCTGAGTCAGAAGGCTGACAGTGAGGCCAGCAGTGGGCCACTGTTGGATGACAAGAGTTCGTCCAAAAATGACCTGCAGTCTCCCTGCGAGCATAACCCAGAGTACCCCTTCGGCGGCGTTATGGGACGGTGAGTTTTCTGTGCTGCTTTCGGAGATGTTTTTTAGATATACTGACCGCTACGCAGCGGTAGGGATGTGGGCAGACATTTTAGTTTCGTTGTTGTCACCATGCTGTGCTCTACTGACTGTTCTTCTGACCTGCAGGGTGCGGCTGCGCTCGGACGGGGCAGCGATACCTCGCCGCCGTAGTGGTGAGACCCACAGTCCCCCGAGGGGCACGGACACGCCCCCGCGCGCCGCCGCCTGTCCCAGCAGCCCCCACAAGGTGGCGGTGAGCCGCGGGCGCATCGAGAGCCCGGAGAAGAGGCGTCTGGGCACGTTCGGCAGCGCCGGCAGCATCAACTACCCGGACAGGAAGACCTACCCGGAGGGTCACCCGCTCAGACCCGTCCCTGGGGCCACACGCCACAGCAGCCTGGGAGACCACAAGTCCCTGGAAGCCGAAGCCTTGGCTGAGGTAACTACCACCCACACACACTCCCTCACACACCGCACAACATCCAGATTTCTCCTCACACAGTGATATTTGAGGTGTGTTCAGCTCCGTTCACAAGAAGTTTGTTTGGGTCAGACTCCGCTCTGCCCAGAGGCGCTGAGGTCAGTCCCCGTCTCTCCCATTCTCTCTGATTCCATTCTCTCTGAAACCACTTTGATTCCTTTTCTATCTCATGTTCTAACTGTACACTGTTCCAGCATTGCCTCTTAGGATGGGTGAAGTACAAAGGTTGCTCTGCTTCAAGTATTAATGTGGGGATTAAATCATGCATGGAGTAGAAGTTTGCCCAGGTACGGTACATTCACAAGGGAAACAAAAAGCCCTCGGAGACTCACTCTGTGGCAGCTGGTGCTGCTGTATTACTCTGGGAGGTAATCGGCCATCAGTGAATGGATCTGTGCGGTACTTCTCACTCTCTCTCTGTCCTCAACAGAGCCCAGGACCCCATTAATGCATCCGGATATGTCTGGGCCCAGGCTGATGTGCTCATTCCTCCCGGCCCCACCCAGCTATCATAATAAAAGCAATGACACAGAGGGCCAAATGGTCTTTGCAATAATAGCGCTCGTTGTCATCTCTGTTGGCTAATGTACTCTGGTGACGACGTGCTGTAAAGAGGTGGCAGAGTTATGACCACACAAACAACCCACTGAGGACTCTATTCTCACTATGGCACACATTTATGTTCAAACTAACCACTAAAAATGGATGATTTAAGTCCCGATTGCTGCATCATAATATATGTGCGCGGGTTTGTTGTGTGATTATATATTTGTGTTGCCCATCTGTCATCAGATAGCTTTATCTGGATGTCTTGATCCCAAAGGCTTGAGCATTTGCTTAGTAGTTGGTTGGTCAGTGGAGTTGCCGTGAGTGGGCATGCCGGTGATCGTTTGACCAGAGTCAGGAGCCCCTTTGTGAAGTCTGAGGGCTGTCTGTGGTGCTGGGTAAATGTCACTGGGGAAAGAAGAGAAGAACATTTTCAAAGCAGAAATTTGAGGCACCAAATACCATTAGATGGTCTGGCAAAATCACCTCAACCTTTAAAGCTTTTAACTCTTCTGTAGGCTGACAGGAACAGTCAGTTTGGGTTGGAAATGTATTTATTTTTTTCTTCAGAAATATAAAGATATTTTGTAATCCTCAGAATCCATGTGTAGAAATGTTTGAGGTTTTGGTCTGTTTTGCCCAAGAGCTCAAATGTGGTATCCTAAATGCCCAAGCATTTGACCATAATGATCCAGTAATGGCACCATCTTAATGAAACACTCTGGAGCATCTTCTTTGAAGAGTCCTTCATTAGCACTGCAGTAAACACTTCATTAGCGCACTAGGTAGCGATGGCCGTGGCAAACCAGTCATAAATATTGCTTCTAAATATGCTGAAGGATCCCTCAAAAGTGTTTGGTGTACAGTACGTGACCCCTGTTTTCGAGATCTCTTATTGAATGCTTCTCTTTTCAGTCTGTCATGTGTGTGTACTCACAGGATATCGAGAAGACCATGAACACGGCGCTGCACGAGCTGCGCGAGCTGGAGCGCCAGAACACGGCCAAGCAGGCGCCGGACGTGGTGCTGGACACGCTGGAGCCGCTCAAGAACCCGGCCAGCTCGGAGCCGGGCAGCCCGCTGCACACCATCGTGATCCGCGACCCGGACGCCGCCATGCGCCGCAGCTGCAGCGGCTCCAGCAGCGAGATGATGACCACCTTCAAGCCGGCGCTGTCCGCCCGCCTGGCCGGCTCCCAGCTGCGCCCGCCGCCCATGAGGCCCCAGCGCCCCGCGCCGCCACAGCAGCCGCACCACCACCACCACCACCACCACCACCAGCAGCAGGGCCAGGGCCAGGGCCAGCCGGGACCCGGCCACCGCTCCAGCAGCTCCAGCTCCTCCGGGGTGGGCAGCCCCGCCGTCACCCCCACCGAGAAGATCTTCCCCAACAGCAGCGCCAATGCTAACGCTAACGCTAACACGGCCGCCGCTAATGATAAGTCGGGCACTATGTAGTGGCCAGACTGGTGTAGGGGGTCTGTCCATGTCCTGGAGGCCTGGCGAACGGCTGCCGCACCTGGCCACCGGGAGCCTGGTGCTGTTCCTCTGACAGAGGGAAGAATGAAATTGCAAAAGGAAGCAGAAAGAGTTCTTGGTCCTCTGTCGGTTTCTCAAAGTTATAATTAGCCCTTCTCTCCCTCTCTCCACTCAAATTCTCCTCCTTCTGAAGGTGAACATGGGTTGCCATGGTGACCAACCCTGTGGAGAAGCTGAAAAATTCTCACATTCTAACAGAGATTCATGAAGCACAGGTGAAACACAATAGAGGTGGAAAAAAGACATGCCTTTTTTCTTTTTCCTACCCTCCTTTAGACACCTTTCATTTTACCTCAGAAATAATTCCATTAATAAATTCCGCATATTTGGCTAGGTCCCATTCCTCTAGACCTTCTGTTGACTGTTTATAGAGCAATATATTGTTGGCATTAGTATTTTTTTCTCCTGCACTGGTTATCCAGAGATCTCTCTCCATGACGGGGGGACAAATGATCTCCCCCTGGTTTGAAGGGAAGTTTTAAGGCACTCTTGCTCTCCTAAACTGGATTCTAAATGCACATTTAGACCACCAGACTTCTCAAAGACTGTGACCAAAACGGCATCTTGCCTTTGAGCTGTACCTGTACATAGAGACTTCCTGTACTTGAAATTGTAATGCCTTTTGTTTGTAGTATAAGGGATGTTCAACTAAGTAATTACAATACATAGCCAAGTTGTAAACATAATGTATGAGATGCAGAAAACTGAAACCATATACCAACTAATTGTAAGAAACCTGTGGTATAAAATTAATTGTGTAGTTTAACTTGTATATACAGTAACTCCTGAGTAGATTTTTTTAAGTGTTAATCTTGTATAGTCTAAGACAGACCAGGCAAGGACATGACAATGGGATTTTTCCCATAGAGCAGGCAAACAACCCACCACCGCGCAACCAGCAAACCATAGATGGAAAAACAATTCCCGATCTGTTTTCTCCCCCATTTCTGCATGAATGGGCCACAGAAACTGATTTGGAATGGAGCTCATCCCACACGTTCTGCATCGCATTTCAGAGTATTCAGTAATGCATTTACCACTAATGCAAACGCACACATACTGTACACACACGCGCACACACACACACACACACACACACACACACACACACACACACACACACATGCACTGTTCATCATGTACAGTTTCATTGAAAAAGGTTCATGACATTTGTCTTCTTTCAACATTGTTATCGTCTAATATCATCAAAATTGGAATCCCACTCTTTTCTTGGACAGTGTAACAGACTTTTAGAAGTGACCAACACTAGACTATTCATTCATGTGATGAAGCAATGCTAGATCTGGGCCTGTATTCACAAAGAATCTTAAATGTAGCTCATAGCTGGCGCATTTAGGAGAAACTCCTAAAAGTAACTTGTCAATCTTAACTTTAGGACAACATTTTGTGCTGAAAGTAGCACATACATCTGTGGGCGTTTAGAAGTGGTCCAGAGAACTCCTTACTCCATAAGACCAATTCCCAACAGATTTGAAATCAGCAGTTTACATCAGTCCCCGTCAGTGTTTTGAAGTGTCCACATCACATTGTTTTGCTCATGCAAAGTCACGCACACGAGATCTGAATCCCAAGGGAATAACTGTAGCAGGGAATAACTTGAAAGGGATGGAGTAATGCTGCCAGCAGCAACTAAAATCATTATCACAATGTAAACAAATGTATTGTTTATCAAATTCAATTAGGCTACTTCCTCTCTATGCAAATGTATCGTCATACAGATGCATTTTATAAACTTTACAAAGACACTGTGCCAATTCATTGAGTATTCCATCACTGTGTCACTGTAGCCTTATCTTAGGAGCTATCTGTTTTAATACTAAACATTGGTCTCTAGCTTTGTGAATAGGTTTTAAGAGAAGACAACAACTTCTCTTAACAACTACTTAACAACTTCAGTTGAAACTTCAGTGATCAGTTGAAATGCTTTGTGAATACGGGCCCTGGTCTTCAGCCAAGAGTAGGCTATTTCAACAGAATCATGTGAACAAAGGCACAAGTGAGGACCTGCCTTCTCCAACCCAGAGGATTACTCACTGCGGCTCCATCTTAATATGCTCTCTGTCTTGGAAAGCACAGGATTGCAGCCTTACTCAGTTACTCACTCACCCAGTCACTCACACACTCACTCATTCTGTAAACAAGGATCGGTATGATAGAGATACACTTCTCTCATGGGCTTGCCTCATGCCTTGTATGTGTGTGTGTGTGTGTGTGTATGTATGTGTGTGGGTGTGTGTCACTAGTGTGAACTCTCATCCAGTGAGCTGATCGTTATGGATCGGAGAGCTCACACAGTGCCTGGCCCCCTGGTGAGGAGGTTCTTCTGGGCCTTTTTTTTTCAGAAGGGAAGGCCTGACCCCCATTCTGCCATAGCCTCTTTCACATGGCCCCAATCTGTCATCCTAGCTTCTTCTCAGAGGAAACGGGTGCCCGTTTATGCCTACTGAAGGGATAGAGAGAAATACTCACTCATGTACGAAATATTTGCTTGATTGACCCAGATATGCAATCAGATGGACTCCAATGAGATCTTTGGACAAGGTCCCTGCCTTGCACCTAATTTAGCATGTCGCATTCGGGCGGCTTCACAGAAGCCTCTTGCTTGTTGGGGTCTCAGCCTGTATCACCACTTACAGTACGATGCTGGAAAAATATACAGTTTTGTTTACTTTTGAAATGTGATGAAGCGGAAAGCCTTGCTTCAGCAGATCTGAGCACAGTCCTTGTTAGTTTGTGGGGTTTTCTTTTGCAGTGTCACACATTAGCTGACGTTCACGTCCCTGTGTCATTCCTCATCTCATAATCACTGAATTAAATGAAAAACAGGAATCAGGTGGAAAAAACTAGCTGTCCAATGCCATTCCTGCTGCTAGCATGTTGAATAGACACCAAGGCATCCCTGTAGTTGCTGTAGTCTCTGCTGATAACTCGCTTTGACAATACAAACATACTCATAACCTGCATGGTCACTATAGAGGAGAAATGTCTCTGTGCAAACAATTGCCAATTTTAGTAGCACTAATTTGTGGTCCTTTATTCTTAAAAACGCACAAGCACATGAGTATTTTTTTTTTCTTTCACAGAGAGAGGCATGTTCAGACCTAATATTTCAATGATATCCTGGCTAATGATGTCTAGGCCCTTGATGGATCCAGATCTAGCAAAAACAAGAGGGCCCGGTTAAATCTCAAAAGCACGTTTCCTCTTTATTTTTTGGACTGGTCTACATTTGGGTTCTCTGTGAAAGGAAAAAAAACCTTTCTTTTCTTTTTTTGTAAAGTCACAGTCTTGCTGAGGATTGCCAAGCCTATGTAGTCATCCTTGAGGCTGTGATCATGTGGCTACTGCCCTCTGGTGGCTTGGAAGATAATCAATGGTGGGGGAGTATTGAAACATGGCATGGCAGTGCAGACTGGTATTTGAGCGCCCCCTGCAGGTCACTGCAGGTACTAGTCCCATGAGCGTCAGTTCCATGTGGCATACAAGGCAGGCTCTTTGGGGACATTTCTCAGGAGGAAGCCACATTAGGTCAGTCTTTTTTTTTTCTTCTTCTTTTTGTTTAAATCTTTTGAATATTTTTTATCATTCCTGTTTTTTTCAAACACACTTTACATCATTGCATGTGTGAAATGTTTCCTCCATTAACAAGGTTGCACATTCCCAAAAGAAAAGCACAGGCTTGAGCCATCAACATATTCCAGCTGTGTCATGCACTAGCATATTTGCTTTCACCATCTAGACATTTACAAGTGCCTTTGGTGCACATCATTCTTTGATTACAGACTTGAACCATTTTTGGTGAAGTGATATGTTTTCTTTCATTATCGTACATGCCTCTATAATGATTAAGTGCATTCCCAAACTAACTGTTACATCAGAGACCGCCCTCTGTTTGAACTCTGTATGAAGTAAGATATTTTAATAGCCTAAAACCTTGCCTGTGCTGTCAACAAAGTTAGAGTTATTTTATGATTTTTTTATATTTTAGGATTTTTTGTAGGGATCATGTCAGAAGGCCCTTGGTGAAATCCTGCCGTCTCATGCGGATGTAATCGCTCTCAGCGTCTCATCTCTCCATTTCTGCCTCTTAAGACCTCGGACTGTGTCACAGTGGAGCTTTGCAATCCTTAGCAGTATGCTTATTCTACCTAGTGAATGCATTGCAGTATTAAAGGTTTGGTGAGCCTGTTTGAGGATATTGTCACTTGCACGGTTACAAACAGCACTCGACACACCCCTACTATGGTGCTTGAGGAAATAGGTCTCATATCTGTCTTAGGTTTTGAGTTTAGGAATGTATGCTAACACAGGTTGTATTGTATGTTTGCTAACATGCCAAGCTCTTTCTTTTTTGATTTCTGAGCTCAACACTCACATGACCAAACTGGCTGGCTGTCTGTGGCATAGGTTGTGAATCTCTGTCATACTCTTTTGCCCTTTCGTGTCAAGTGAACCTGTCTGTGAAATGAGTGTCTGAGTGGTTGAATTCCCTGTGATGTAAATGTACACCATGCCACTGTTTGGATGTGAAGAATCCTGATGTTTAAATAAATACAAATTACTTTTTTGCCCTCCATTGAAGGTGACATGAGCTTGTGTCTTCCTGTTGTTTATACCAATCTGCATGTTCAGTGTGATGGCCTGCACATGATGGTATTGACCAAATGGCCGACTGATGAAAGAATTGAGATTTGACCTTGCACTAAGACCCTGACCTTTCAAGAAATACTAAGCCAATACACTTTTGTCACATTCAGCAGATAACTTCTCACGATGGACTAGCCTGTTCTGTGTACACCCTGAAAAAGTGTAGTGTGCCTACTCTGTCCTGGCTCTTTCACCTGAAATTAAACACTGTGGGTGCGAGTTTGACCGTGTAGGTTGCTGACCGTGCGTGCATGGGCACTGTGGCCAGAGTGAAGTCAGACGCACGGAGTGGGCAAGGCCAGGCTTAATAAGAGAGATAGATCAGAATCTACAGTAACACTGCTGCATGTGATTGGGTTATTCAGTTTTACTTCACCAGAGAGGTCTCGTCCAGAGTCCCTTGATGTAGCGCTGACCGTATCAGTGGCAAACTGGGGCCCAGGGTGTGAAATGAAACCCCTCACACAACACTACTGCAGCCAATCTCACACAGACGACATTATTTGGCACCTATAAAACTATGAGGTATGGAGCCCAGAAGGTGTCATTGCAAAAGATTTTTGTGTACGTATATCTAGAGAATGTGTGCTCCTTTTACTAAATTGTGGTCTCATTTTACTACAACCCTAAATCAGAAAAAGTTAGGACGTTGCGTAAAATGGATATTGTTACAATCTGCAAATCGCGTAAACTCATTTAGCTGCAAAAAGGATGCAGACAACATATCAAATGTTGAAAATGACATACAGTACAGTGGGAATAATAAGTATTTGAACCCATGCTAAAGTTGGCTAAAAAAAGGAATATAAAATACATTTTTGACAATTGATCTTAATGTCTTAATAAAAAAAAGAGTAAAAATCAAACCGCTAAGGACACTAATTCTGTTTGTGATTGAAGAATGTGTCGTAAATAAATAAATGTTCTTCCTTAAAAGGACACTTCACCGATTAGCATTAAGCTTTGTATCTTTAGAAAACCAGTCATGTTTTTGAATGGTCGTGCATCATTCCCTCAGTTTGCCTTGAGATGGGAGAAATACGGATTTCAATGTTGGACTTCCTGCTTTCAATGATGTAAAAATCGTCATTTTACATCATTGAAAGCAGGAAGTCTTATTCATGGGTTTCATTGAAATCCGTATTTCTCCCATCTCAAGGCAAACTGAGGGTTTTCTAAAAATACAAAGCTTAATGCTAATCTGTGAAGTGTCCCTTTAAATACAGGGGCATAAGTATTTGACCCCTATGTTAAGTTAGGAGCGGGAGGATTTTTTATATGTTCTTATTTCTAAAGGCCAGCTATTTCCTGGAGCCAGGATATTATGCAGGATATTATGCTTTGGAATTAAAACAGCCCCACATTACATATCACATACTGTACCCTTCACCTTCACCTGTATTTAAGGAAGAACATTTATTCATTTACATGTATGATACATTCTTCAATCACAAAGGAAATTGGTAAAAGATGATTTTATATTCCTATTTTTAGTCAATATTAGCTTGGGTTCAAATACTTATTCTCCCCACTGCATATGACTATTTCAAAATATGTGTTCATTTAGAATTTGTTACCAGCAACACGTTGGGACAGGGCCAAGAAAATGCTGAAAAGGTTTGTAATGACAAAGAAAACTTTTACAACAAATTAGGGTAACTGGCAACATGTTATTGGGTATGAAAAATAGCATCCCAAAGGCAGAGTCTCTTAGAAGTAAAGATGTACAGATATTTATCACTCTGAGCAAACCTATGTGGACTAATGATGAGGCATAATAATTATAATGCTTTTTAACATGAAATTGCGAAGTATTTGGGGAGTCAATAGAGTTTGTCATCTAGAACATATCATTAAAAATATTCAGAAAATCCAGAGAAATCTTTGCAAACGAGGGACAGAGCTGAAAAACAATATTGGATGGCTGTGGTCTTTTGCACCTCAGATGACACTGCATTAACATTTTTTTTTTCTAAATGAAAATCATAGTAAAGGTAAACCTCTGACATTGTCTATGAGCACAGTTTCACAAATGCTCGTGACTTTACCCTGCAAAAGGACCATTTTTATTTAGACGTGGACTTGAGCTGGTTTGAAATAGACTGAGGAAAAAAGGACTTGTGGTGAGATCCATCAACATTTGCCATTCTTTTTGGAATCAGGCTAAAGAGATCTATGGCAATGTGGAGGTGCATTTGTGCAGCATGGGCATCTTGCACATCTGCCCAGGGATAATCAATTCTGAATTATGTATACAGGTTTTGAGCAACATTATCCAGGCAATTCGGGGAAGACCTTGAATATTTGAAGAAAACACTGCCAAAATGTATTATGCACATATTTAAACAGCGTTTCTAGAGGAGGAATCCTTAAGCCAAAATGGCCTGTCTGCAGTTCAGACCTGTCAAATTAGGTGCATAATGGAATGAAAAACTTGATTAAAGGTATACTATGCAGGATTGGCGATTTCAGCGCCGGTTTCGCTTTCACTTTTCATTTTCGCTCGTTTTATGCTTGCATATTTCTCTGCAGAGCTTCCCCTACAGCTTTAGTGTGTATATTTGACAAAACTCCTCAATTGGTCAGTCTGCCGTGCCTTTTCATGAGACTTTACATGACACTTCCTGGAGTAGAGCATGGGTGCGTGCCCGGTGTCTCCTGAAGTTGCAAGTGTGGTTTTACCGCTACAGACCACTAGAGCGGCCAAAAAACACACCGTTCGACCGGTAATGACTCATTTAATCATATATAACAGTATATGGAACGAATTGATTAACTGAAAAACGTTGCATAGTATACCTTTAAGAATGCAACACGTTGAGCAACTGAAACCCTGCATCAGGCAGGACACTCTAGCAACTGGTCTCCTCATTTCCTAAACATTTACACAATGTTGCTAAATGAAGAGGTGAAGCAGCACAGAGGTAAACATGCCTCGGTCTCAACCTTTTTTAAAAAAAACATTTGCCATCAAATTCAAAGTGAATTACTGTATATTTACTGTGATATAGCATTTTCATTTATTGGACAGTATGTTGTCTGTTAACTTTTTGTAGCTGTTTACGAGATTTGCATAGATCACTGTTTTTAATTGTATTTTAGGCTACACAATGTCCCAATGGGCATGATTTAGTAAAATGTGTAGAATAGAACCAAGATTAACCTGTTAGCAAACTGGATTTTTTTCCTGCAGGTCCATGGAAAGGATCCCATTGATGCCTGTTTCCAAACTTGCAATTTTACTACCACTCCTTTCCAGACAGAGTGCATTCAAATGTGCAGATTAGTCTGAGTTCACTATCAATGTCTTTTAAAACAACCCACTTGGTAGTCTTACTATTATCGTCATAAAAATCTGTCTTGCAATTATTGAGATTATGTCCTAGGGTGATGATTGCTAAAATGTCGACGTGGTGATCCAATTCACTGACAAAAGAATCCAGAAAAGAAAAGAGGTGATCAATCACAATCCATTTAACTGACAAAGAGAATCCAGAGATAACATTGCAGTGTTCCAAAATAAAAATGAAAGATAAGACAACCAAAATAAGAACAGGAGCTGGAATGGTAGTCAATGGTAGCATTAGAACATGAACGTATCTGGTTATGTGTAGTATGTAAACTCACATACACAAAGCTAACGCCATGTCAGAGGAATGCCTTTTCAAAAACAATCAATCACAAGATATTTGTGGCCACCAACCAAAGTGCCAGATTTTGGAAACACCCTCTGCAGTTCCACTGATGGCCAGATGATGGAGCACCTGCAGCATGGAACAAGCCGAGGCCAGGTATGGGGATACTCATTTTCACCTGTGAACTTAGGCAGTCGACTCTTCTCCTCAGGAAACAGACATGATTTAAAATATAGTCACGTTCGCATAATGGTCAGCATGTTTATTTGGAAGGAAGTGAAAGTAGATGCAGATATGAAAAAGGAAAAAAACTGGAAATACGCAAAATGATACCTTTAAGACCATTGCACAGGTAAACAGGCCCATTCTTACCAAAAATGTGATCTCAAATTATATGTTGATAATTGGGGCATTTCAATCTCATTTATGCACAACCTAGCATCTTTTTGCATTAAAAGGGGATATGCCATCCCACTAAACATTAGCCATAATGTTTTGTTCTTAGATGTAAAAAGTGGACCCGTTAGTATAAAGCCCCCAAACTGGCATCAGAGCATCCTGAGAAGAATGGAGAAACTGAGCAGTGCCAGCTCCTGATGCTGCAGCAGAGCGCAGGTGAGGGGCCAGGTGAGGGGGCAGTTGAGGGGGCAGGTGAGGGGGCAGGTGAGGGGCAGGTGAGGGGGCAGTTGAGGGGGCAGGTGAGAGCCTGGGTGTGGGAGCTGGGAGTGACGGACAAGGGAGTGGGTCAGGCACAGCACGCAGGACTGTCTTTTCATCGTGTGGATTTCAAGTGCTCCCTCTCTACCCCAGGAGTCTGCTGTTGGAGGCACCCATCAAAGCACTTGACAGTCAGGGGAGAGAGGCAATCTCCTCTGAAGTAATACGTCTTCATTATTACTTACACACCATTAAAAATGTGCAGTTTAAGGGAAATAAAATAAGTGTCACTACAGGTTGGGGTGATTTTGCAGACTAGCAATCAGCTTTGAGTTGCCTATGTGGCTCCTCACAGTGCCAGAAAGGCAGCGTCTCATCCCGATTGTGTCCGCGCACGCACGTCCACCGCAGACTGCAAATCACCATGGCACAGCAACTCTCGGGTGGGCAGCATTTAGAATCCAGATGGCAGAAAACGGGGAAGTTAAATCCAGATCACGTCCCTCCCGCAGCCCCTCCCCAGAGACAGCTCTGTCATGCAGACCACTGCCAAATCAGATCGTGTTTAACCTGCAAAAGATGGGCCACCTCTCCAGGTTGGAGGCGCATGGCTCCCATGGCACCATGTTGGTGACAACGTGCACTTTAATATGCAATGTTTTATTGGGACTCCGTGTCATATTGTAATGAACCACAAAAGGAGGACCAGATTGCACTCTTCCCCCTGTTGGTGGTTTCATTACATTTCATTTATTTTCTGCTTTTTACCACTAATATTTCATTTGGGAGGATTCTATCGAATTCATTTTACTTTTCCTCTGATGTAATCTAAAGTTGGTCTGCAAGTCTATTACCCTCCCTCATACAAAGCTTGTGTATCATTTCCATCATAACCTGACCACAGGACCAAGCTTAGCTAAACTATATAAAAGTCACTTCACTTCACCTTACTCAACAGCTGTTTCAGTAACCTTAGTATGAAATGATATATATATTTATATGTGTGAAGGTTATAAGGTTAATAAGGTAATAAGGTTAGGCTACTTATTATTTCTATATTATGTTGAGAATGAATTAAGCTATTTGAAACATTTATGCCAGGAGTCAAGTCCTTGCTCACACGTTCACTCATACACACACACACACACACACACACACACACACACACACTCTCTCTCTCTCTCTCTCTCTCTCACACACACACACACACACACACACACACATTCTTAACGCCTTTCTTCCAATATGACACCCAGGAATGCTAAAAACAGGCCAACAAAATCTGGAATCACTTGTAACAGGAGGTTGCATAAGAAATCTCCGTAGACCCAATTTGGCCTTTTCTTTTAGCAGACAAATTAGGGGACAAATTAAAGGACCCTATAATTATGCATAATTTCTTAGCTCTATGTCAGAGCAGGAACATTATTCTAAATTCTCCCCTCAACATCCTCTACCTCATCTAGTTCATATTTGCTTGATTGGGAGAAAACAAACGTCTCAGTGATTTGTTGTGTAACGGCAAGACCTGGGGGAAAATATACCCGTGCAGAAGCATAATTCAAAAGTCATTCAGCACATATACTGTATAGGTTAGACACAACTAAGACAGTTCAAAACAAACCAGGTTTCAAAACATTTTTTTTTTTATGCTACAACCCTTCACTGAATGATTCAGTTCTTCTAGTTTAATGATCTCCTTTCTTGGGTTGCATGAAATAATCTGATTGTTGACAGCAGTTGCTGACCTAGCAGTATTTCTGTAAGACAATAACAACAGAGAAAGCTCATCCATTGTGCCAGACCCTGAGAGAGAGCTACGTAGACTGTGGATTTAAGACATCTTTTTTTGAAGGCAGACAAAATGTGAAAAGCTATTTCTTTCTCTTTCCCTTCCTCATCTTTCCTTTTCTTTCATCAGATTGACCTTTCTACTTCGTGGCATGAACTCTTTAGCGTCATCCTTGATCTTTTGTGTCTCTCCTCTCAGTCATTCAGCCTCAGACATTATTCAGAGCTCAGGCTGGCAGGGCAGCTGGCAAGGGACTTTAGCGGCCCGCTCACCTCGCTGTTTCTGTCTGAGGCATCGACACCCAACAGGGCTTTACTGTGTTTGCTCCAGGAACTTTAGACGCCACATGCTCAAAGTAATAAGGCCCCCGACTCTGCCTCGGTGGTGTTTGTATATTTAAACTGTGTTAATAATGCCATGTTATGCTTGGGTTATTTGGTGCTTTATCAGAGCACAGAGAATCAGAGCTACAACAGCTGTGTCTGAGACAGAGAGAGAGAGAGAGAGAGAGAGAAAAAAAAGACAATTCCAGCCTGCAGCGACATCTTGTATTTATATTTCCACAGCCAAGGTCTCCTGAGTGAGAATACACAAGACATCGCATGATTTGTTTGTTTTTCTTCTGCTTCCCGAATTGGTCTCACATTCCGCCAGCGCCGTTTCTCAATTTGTTTATTTTTCTCTCCTCGGATTGACAGTCGAATGTCAGCCACTTATTTGTCTGTATGCGGGAGAGCTGGTTGTCCTGTAACCTCTGCAGCTCACTCTGGTGTGCTGGTGAGCGGCGGGATTAGGGCGTGTTTGTGTCCCCGTGTTGTTCCACAGCAAGGCCACGGTGCCCTGGAGCCCTGGAGGAGACCCGCCGCTCCCCAGTGTGTGCTCAACGGCTGCTGAGAAGCACATACACAAACACTCATCCACTCCACCACCCACACACACACACACATGGAACCCCCCCCCCCCCACACACACACACACGCACATGGACATAAACACCCACCCACACACACACACACACACACACACACACACACACACACACACACACACACACACACATAAACACACACAGACACACATGCACGCACACACATACATAAACACACACACACACACACACACATACACATACACGCACACACACATATATAAACACACACACACACACACGCATATGTACATGAACACACACAGACACACACACACACACACACACACACATGCACGCACACACATACATAAACACACACACACACACACACACACATACACGCACACACACTATATAAACACACACACACGAACATGTACATAAACACACACACACATGTACATAAACACACACACACACACACACACACACAAAGCATTGGCTCAGGCAGACAACAGTTGTCGCATCCTATTGGATAGTGTGTGGACAGTAGTGGTTACGTGACAGCTGATTCAAAGATTTCATAAGACTTGACAAGCACTACCAAGCACTTTTGAGTTGTAATGCTAGAAATAGATGGTAATGAATGCCACTTATTAATCACCTCATTTGACTTATTGCTTGTACCGTTTCTCAGCAGCTTAAACGGGGTCCAGATGTTTGGGTGATTTAGTGATAGACTTAGCTGCATAAAGTCATTTCAAAAGCATGTGTTTACAAGCCTGTGCTGGTTGATTGTAAGTATGACCAGTCTGACTTCTGGGTAGTGTTTCCCCAGAAGCCTTGAGAAGCTGGCCGAGCATCAAGAGCCACATCCTAACAGGCAGCGCTAAGTGTGCTTTTGTAGGCACCGCATACTTTGATTTGCTATGGTGATGGATGACTTTGCTTAGCTCAGAATAAAAGCTGCTCAAGTGGCCTCAGACAAGTGAGAATTGATTTCTGTGGTGTGGTGTCAGGTCAACAAATTCCAACCAATCTGTCTTTCACATTCACCAGCACTGTGTGTCCCCTGTTGAAAGAACATTGATTTGCAGATCCTTTTTTCTGAAAACACACAGCTTTGAAATTGTTGAGTATGTTGATAATAGCCTTACCTGCCCATTTCTATTGACAGCATAAGAGTCTTTCTAGTTAGACTCCACCATCCTGAAAACATAGAGCCCTTCAAACAGCTCTTCACCGGCCTGTATGGATATGATTCACTGTTTACATGCATAAATTGCCAACATCCATTGAGAAGAAACAACCGGAGTGAGACACAAGGAGAAAATATTTGCCAAACATGTAGTGTAAACATTGGCAAAACAGCTGATCAATCCCCTCCACTGGCTAAAGGAGTGAATTGACAACACCTTTGGCAGGCCTGCATGTCTCTTGAGGTCTTTCCAAGCAACACCCCCCTGCTTTGTCTCTTGATGCAAACTGATAATGTCCTCATAATCAGGCCACATTAATTGTGTCTGGCAAATGGTTCACCGCTGCTTCGTCCACTGCGCACATAATAGATCAATACAGACAGCTCATGAAGCCCTTTGAGAATGCTGCCGATTTCAAAATGAAAGCCTCTGTAATCCTGCCTGGTTTGAATTAAAGATGATAACGACTCTGGGGATCATAGGAATAAAGGAGGGGGAGTCATGTTTGAAGTCAAACACACAAGAGACGGCAATATTCAATCAATTTACTCGGTTGGATGCTTTTGACTGGCTTTTCATCAGTGCTGGACTGAATGGTCAGATCACATATAGAAAAAAGCAAATGTGTTACATGCTCTTTGGAAAATAATGAGGGGGTAAGATCGGAATTCCGATCTTGAAGCTTGCATCAGACACGACTGAGAAAGGGTTATAAAGGATCTTTGCTTGCACCCAGAGAACCATGTATCTACCTGAGGAAACAGGAAACTGCACAGGTAATGATTTGCTCCATGACTTGTGATGAATGTCCCTACATTATGCGTAGCCTAATAGAACACTGGCCCATGCCCAGCCACCTGATTCATTGTCCCACATCAGAGCAAGGAAGGTGCCCTGCTCTCACATTCTAGAAGCACTAAGTTGGCCCCTAAGAACATTGAGTTGTTTACTGGGGAAGAGAGAGTTGTGGTGGCTTGCAGGCAGCACGCCTTTAATTCTGCAAATTTGGTCTGAGAGGGGAAGGATACAGCCTTCTGCAGCGAGCGGCCAGTGAGAATGACCATTCCTGCCGGCTGAGGAGTGTCCACTGCTGTGGACGTGCCTGAAGGCTGGGGGGAGCACTTTGGGACTGTACCCATGGCGACGGCGTCCCCCACAATTGGTGTTCAAATCCAGGACATGTAGGTCATGGCGAGAGCACAGCAATACACATGATGGGCTGTCACGCTGAGGGATCAGGTGCCAGTGTGTCTCCTCTAGCCTGATCCAACGCCACCGTTGGGGAGAGACGCATGACTGCTTTGAGTAGGACCTGTAAAAGGAAATGGGTCTGCACGGGCCAGGATCGGATGTCCTCTGTGTCGTTAAACGCAAGCTTTACTGTACTCCTCAGACAGGGCACGTGGGGGCTTTTGCCAGGTTTTGTGATTGACTGCCGCTACATCTGCTGCTATGTGCTCAAATGAGTGACAGAAAGAGGACAGGAGGGAAAATAAGCAGATGTCAGGTGCGACAAGAATGACGGAGTGAGACAAAAGAGAGAATGAGGCAGTCTGGGGCCAAAGGCAATTAGCACAACAACACCCACACTGACTCACCTCAACTCAACTCACTCCGCTGCCAACTCCGGTCTCTTCCACAGCTCTTTAGTAAAGCATAAAGTACCTGCTTAAGGACAGCTGGGGCAAAGACTGGCATCAGGAGGATGTGTATGACACCTTTGGCTAGTGATTACTGTAGTCATACTATCAAACTTAAAGGGACACTTCACCGATTAGCATTAAGCTTTGTATCTTTAGAAAACAGTCATGTTTTTGAATGGTCTTGCCTCATTCCCTCAGTTTGCCTTGAGATGGGAGAAATATGGATTTCAATGTTGGACTTCCTGCTTTCAATGATGTAAAAGTCATCATTTCACATCATTGAAAGCAGGAAGTCCTATTCATGGGTTTCATTGAAATCCGTATTTCTCCCATCTCAAGGCAAACTGAGGGAATGATGCACGACCATTCAAAAACATGACTAGTTTTCTAAAGATACAAAGCTTAATGCTAATCGGTGAAGTGTCCCTTTAAGACTTTAGGTTATACAGTACTCTGTGCAGAAGCTCTGGATTGCATGCATAACAGTAATAAAGGGTTAGTGTAGCTGTGACCAGACATCAAATGATCAGAATATTGAAACATGTTACGTTTTCAAAAGTTGTCTATTGATTAACATCAGACTGATATTGTTATATTGATATGTATCTCAGTGTGATCATGCTTGCATATTTCAGCCCTTATATCAAGGAAAAATACTTTGTGTCAAATGATTGTTTTGCATTCATGTCACCTGAAGCATGGCAATAGAAAATCTATCCATATTTTTGAGTGAAGCATAGGTGAGATACCAACGAGAGTAGTGGGTGGATATAGAATGGAAACGGGCTATGATGAAATTTTATGTTTATCCAACGTTAATTTTCTTGCCGTTCTCAACCGTTTATCACAGCACTAGCTGCTAATATCATTGGAAAGTTCCAGCATGTCGTGTGATATGTGATAAGTACTCCATGTGCAATTCAACAGAGAATAATGTATGTGAATTTGGACACATATTATTGCTACAGTATATATTTTCAGGGGGGATTTTGAACATCTTAAGGTGGCTTCAGTCCTCCTAAAACAGATCTAACAATGTTCCTAAATGTCAGCATTGTCAACATATTTCATTTACATGACCCAATTTCGACCTGATTTGGTTTTCTGTCTGGTCATATTAAATCAATCACTGATGAATAATTGATTTGATTTTGACAAATTGGTTGTTGAAGGACTGAAAATACTGGTTCTTGCCTTACCGAGGAGGCATTTTATGCCTACACATTCATAAATATTTTCAAATTTTTCTCAGAATTATTTCATTTCCAGGCACTGACTGCTTTTAGACCTAATCACCCAGTAATCATTTTCAGTGGTGAACCATGGGATGTGTGTTGCCATAGACACCCATTTGAATATGTCCAATTAGATGTCAGTAGCCCTAGTCCTGCTTCTGGGGCTGCCTCTCCTGCTTAGATATCAGAACATCTATGCGTAAGGCGCAGCTCACTAGTTCTGCAAATATTAGCAACACTGTATGGTCTTCTTCTCTGCTCTAAAAATATCCCATAATGTCCTTGAGTCTAGTTTGAAATACATGTAAAATTCAAAAGGGTTCATTAATCAGGCAGATTTCCCTCTTCATGCATGAATCTCCATATGCCAAAAAGGACCTCAACATTTTAACTTTCTGGTCGCTGTGTGTCTTGCGAAATAAATCTGCGATTGAAGATGTCACCATCACCATTGATCATTGTCTGTGTCGCTAATATTTGCACCTGGGTGCAAAAAAGTCAAACTGCAAGTGCTAGAAGTACCTGTACCTGCAGTGGCCTCTGGTATCCTCTCTCACGGCCTTGCTTAATTGAAGCAGGAGCGTCAAAGCGGCGGATCCTTTGGTGTGTGGTTTGGATGTCCTGTGCTATTTTTCCTCCCTTCTCTCCAAACGCTCATGAATGTTCACTCCCATGACTTCCTTGCCACACATTTGGTGAAGCAATCGTCAAGAGAGCCTTTATTTGTCCTCATGGCAGGGTGTCCCAGGCGTGTCTGTGGTGAAGAGGCGAGATAAATGACTCTGTGGTTATCAACCTTCCATATGCAAATGATTAAGACACAGCTGTGATGATTGATTCAAAATCCTTCTTTTGTGTTTTGTCTGACTTCCAGTGAAAATGAACTCTCACTTTAGATTCACTTTATTGTTTTTGACAAGCTTACAAAACTTTTTATACTGATTCTGACAATTATCTGGAGAGCCTTTAAGTCACAGTGATCAGTCTGGTGTGAGGATGTGAGGTTTTTTTTTTAAAAAAATTTTACATTTGCTTGTCTTCAATTAGTAAACACCCACTGAGTGATAATGGACTAATACTTATTGTGTGTGTGATTGATCCACCAAGGTCAAATGCCTTATCTCACAATGTTAAAAAAGTAAAATAAAAGTTTTTTTGAGCTACCCCTTGTTGTGGATCTAAAATTCTCAAAAAGTATCTCTAAAAATAAATCTCAAAATGTTCTTTCTGTACATGCTACACGCTACATTGCGAAATACCAAAGTCTCATTTGTACCAGCAAAAATGACATCCATTAGCCACTACATTTCAATGTAAGTTTTCCACACGGACCCCTAGATCCTCTATGATTGTGTGTACGAATGCAAGTCCAACACATAGTGCCATTTCCTCACAGCAGTGTTATTCACATCAGTCATGTCATTTGTTTACATTACCTCACACAGATTGCTCTAGATCTCTCTCGCCAGCATTATTTCTACTTGTACAAATAGCAAAAGTCGTTTTTTAAAGTTTGAGAGGTGCTGAGATATTTTCCATGAAAATGAAATGATAGGGACTAGAACGGGAAATTTAACAGAAATCCTGGGTAGAAGCCAAATATGGAGGGTGATTTAATATCCAATTTATTTTTTGTTTACATGTGACATACTCACATGTCCATAGCCTAATGGATTCTTCAGGGTTGGACGGAGGTCAGAGTTTGTTCCACAGTTTGACATTGAATAAGTTGTGAAATTGTCTTCAGGAGGGAATGTTATCTTGGGAATTTGCATTAATACTCAAGAGTTAAGTGAAAATGCAGCTTTTCAAGGGATGTATCATCTGATGGACTCTCTCAATTAGTACCCAATACATTTATCCATTTTATCAGCATCATTACTTTTGTGAATGTGACCATATTCACAAACCATGAAAATAGGTTTCTGTCCTGATATCTGTTGAACTTGAACTTTAAATGTATCGCCTACTTGTAAAACTATGTATGACAGATCCAAATATGCTTAACACAGTTCATCACTGACATCTAATAAATCCCTAAGGAAAATCCATTGTTTGTATTAGACCATTCCCAGAATGACCTCCTCTGAATTCTAATTAAATCAGTGATCCAGAACCTAATGAGGCCAGAACTATCGATAGTGTTTAAAAGGTACGTAGTTACAAAACGTGAAAATGAACCTTCAGCCGGATAACGGCATAACAACAATCCCTGTGGTATATAGACACGAATGAACATGCGGTATTTTAAGAATGGAATAACAGAATTAAGTTAATATGAAATTGCAAAATGTGTTAGGCTACTAAATGATATGCTAATGAAATATCAATCTATCAATCGATATCAGTCAGACCGGTTCAGCACAAGCAAGTCTGCCGACTTGAGAGGATTAAAGGAAAGATGCGTCACAAATGAGTTGACTCAAATGACTCACACTTTGATTCTGATGATCACAGCACTCTCATCAATTTCTCAGAGGGAACATTGTGAGTTAGGCCATAGTCCCACTGCGAGAGGATGGACCTGCATAGCTCTAAATACCACGAATTACCGATGGCACCTGGTGATGATGCAATACTCAGAAGATGTAGCTGCTGCAGTGTCCTTGGCAGCTAATGAAGAGTGAGCGTTAGGCTCCTGCCTGGTTGACTGAGCATTAATTGAACAGTCTCTTCTCTTCCACATCCAACAGTGCGTCAGAGGGAAACACTGGCAGCACAAAGTCATTGAAACATCTGGTGCTGTGCCGACAGGTTAATATGTATGTCTGTCTCATGCCGACAGGTGAGCATCATATTAAAATTCACAAGGTACACGAAGCGTGAACTGCTGAAATGGATTTTCCAATTTAGGAGATGTGTGAGCCAGAATCTTAATGGAAAAGTGCTAAGTGATATCTTAAGCCATGAAAAGCTGGTCTAAGTCTTTTCATGTTTCAGCAGTTGGAGAGCAAGTGTAGTTATGTGTGTCTTCCTGAGGTATTTAAATGCAAGAGATTTATTGGACAGCTGATGCCTAATTGGCTCTGACATTTCATGTGAAGGACCTGAGGGTCCATCCATTTAAATACCCAAACATTTCTGTCCACAGGGGTAGCAATTATGATTCTGGACTCTGCAATAACAACAAAAAAAATGTTTAATTCAATAATTCAATCACACACAATTTGATTAAATGAGAGACACAAAGGCGCTCTGCGAAATACTTGCTATATGGTCTCGCATAGCCGTACATTCAAGAGCTGTGCAGTTAGCACATCCCACTCTACAGTAGCTGATTTCTGCCAGTCAGAGAATCAGTGTGGGATTACAAGTTTCATGTTTGTAGCTCTTGACCATGTCCCATTAACTTTGGATGCAGCCTTAGCATGTGACTTGTGATAGCAGACGCCTGTCAGGACAGACTTTATTTACCAAAGGCTTTGTTTACTCTGATGGGGTAACTCAATGAGCCTGATAGAAGGGCTCATCTCTATGACAACAGAGGTAAACTTCACTTCAAGAGAAGTCAGTGTAGGCCTATATGCATGCCATTGCTTCAAGCTACATGTGCCAAAATCTATTTTCTTTACTAAACAAGATTTTAAATGAAGGCAACTCTTTCACTCAAATCTCATTTCATCCAGGCCTGAACTGGCTTGATTGAGTTGTCTAAGCATTATGATTCCTTCAAAGTGTTTCAACAAAATAAGCAAATCATCGAAAAGTAATTTGAAAAGCAAAATGCTGACAAAATCCAATCATTATACACTCATGCCCAATTATTTTGCAATTATTTCCAACTCACACTGTAATGTCAATTTCAAGTAAGAATTGTCTCTCCAGAGCTGTGAAGAAGGGGTTAATTAGATAGAGAGTTTTTGGGGTGATTTATATAGAGCCGAAACCAGAGAGTCAGGCCTGGGTTTTGTTCAAAGTGGGAATTAGATGGTTGAGATGAAGTGAAATGGGGTATGTGAAAACTACAGGGCTGTGATTCCCAAAGTTTCCATCTTTCTAGCCGTGGTGTCAAAGTCAGACGAAAGGAAGGAAAATGTACAGTAGACAGGAAAAGACAGACAGGCACAGAGACAGATTCAGAGAGAGAAAGAGAGAGAGAGAGAAATGAATAGGCCAACAAAAGAAAATCAAAGCGAAAAATGTGAGAGTGATACAGCTATGAAGCAGTTCACTAGAGAATAGAATATGAAAAAGACTGAGTGAGACAGAGGGACAATGAGGACGACTCTGAGGGAGAGCAATCCAGACAAAAGAAAAGATAAAGACAGAGACAAAGAGGTTCTGCGATAAAGACACAGGCAGAGAGGTTCAGAGAGAAATAATGAAAGCAAGACAGCTTGCAAATTGGAGATTTGGTGTGTGCGGTGTGTGTAGCAATGAGATATGCCCAGCAGAAGATGATGCAGTTTTGTTTACTCATGTATCTGCACATTAACAACCGTAGCAGTAGCCTACCTCGAAAGTGCCTGTTGCAAACTTATCCTCTTTCCTTTTTATTTAAGTGGCATGCAATAGTTCAGAAAATTATCATATTCTTCTATTGAGTAGCATATTTGTGACTGGAAATTTGATCTAAATCTACAGTAAATATGTGAGACAGTAAATCTCTTTTGAATGGCCTAAAAGACTATGTACTCTAGCTATGCACAACATGTTAGATTTTTACAATTATATGTCTGAAGTGTATGCAACTAAAATACTTCAGACCAGAGCAGGTATTTGAAATAATTCAGTTTGTGTTTCCCTTGTTCAACATAATGTGTGCCCTGATTTCAATAGCATAGCACATAAGCAATTTCTACAGCTCTCCAGGTTTGCATGCAGTTCTACTGATGTGAAATGCTCAACCTTTTCTTTGCAATATTTTGCTGCAGAAAAACTCTGAGATAACTGCTGTGTATTTATGTGACTTCCAAATGGAGCCAACTATCAGTCTGAATGTGATGGCAAGTGTTCCCACATCAAATGTCATGGTGTGAGTCTACATTAATCTGTCATACTGCTTTCTGGGGCAAAACACATTTCTTGCTGTTGTCAGGAAACTGTTCTGTGTCACCTGTCATTTCAAAGAATGTCCTCTGAAATATTTGGAGGAAAAGTGCCCTTGCACGCAGCAACTCCCATTAAGGAAGCAGCGAAATTGGGTTTCAGTTGAATGCAGAGCTTTTCACTTGTACAGGTTTATGGCAGGTATCTGCCACAGTTGCCCAAACTCATCAGCAACAGGTCTGCTTGGTTGTGCTGACCTGGCACTCTCCCCTGCTCCTCACAATATCCAGTTGCAGTGGATCATCAAGTTTAAGCTGTAGATGATGTAGATTTCCTCCCTCACTTGTCAGCTCATTCCATTTGACTCTGACTTACTGTAGGTCAGGTTTCCAGTCAGAAAGATGGATATGTATTTCCATGAGCAGGGAACACATTTTCCATCATTATATCTCCAAACAAGAGCTTTTGGTTGGATTATAGGGATTTAAGTGGTTCAGCAGTGTCTTTGTCAATCATTGAAATATGTGTGAGCTTGATATATGTGAGAGCTTTTCCATTTTGACACTCTGCAAGTGTTTTCTCTCCATTCTCTTGTTAAAATAATTTGATCTTGTTTGAAAATTAACATTAGTTATTGAAATTAAGGGAAATTAATCTTTGGAAAATATGTTAATTGGATATTCACTTATTGCCAGGCTGACTGATTAATTTGTCATTTCATTTCTTGAATGTTTTAAGGTGACAATCTGCAAGCCACAGGGTAAAGCACTGACATACATTATTCAGTCTGGAATCTAGAATCAAGAATCAAGAAATCTTCAAAGGTTATCAAGTCAATTGTGTTGTTAATCACATATCAAATATTTATGCAATATTTCTATTTAAGGGGGTTATTGCATTCCATATTTTGTAACCTCAGTATACACATTTAGCTACATGTTTAAGCCTGAGGCAAGAAGTCCGTAATAAATTCATTACAAAAACGGCTTCATTACCATGCTCTCAGCATCATGAACAGTTTTAATGACTGGGTCTCCGGAACAAGCTGCACAAGAGAGATACAATGACATAGAAGAATGATCTCTTTCGCTCTTGGATGAGCAGGGCAGAATTCATCATGCTTGGCAGACATGCTCATGCTTGGTAAACAAAAAGAAGTCACCGCCAAAATAGGTTTGGGAGCAAAAATGCACAAAAATAATCACAACTCGAAAAAAAAAGACACCTCTGCCAGTTGTGGAAAGGCCAGATTCCAGTCTGGGTCCCTATGGGCACTGGGGCCGTATGGCAATGGAGCCGACTCTGCTGTGCTAATAATCCCCCAATGATCTGGAAACATTTGTTTGAGATCTGACACAGATAATGACACCGAAGTTACTGAAAGTGATTAGATCTCCTTTTCCTGTCACAACAAACATGATGAATAGAGAAATTTAGCCAGATAATGAGCTTGTAAAGCCCATGATTAATACCAATAACTCTGCTTTCTTCAGCATAGTGAAGCCCACTTGTTGCACACAGTGGCTGATTTGTTGATGATTTTATGTTTGCAGCTTTGCTTTGTTGTTATTGTTGTTGTATCCCATCATGTTGTGGAATGTTAATTAATTGATTGGCCACTGTATTTATATTGTATAGGCTATAACTTCACGTTTACCCAGACTTCAGATGTGTTGCAACATTTTATGCTGGCCAATTTGTTATGGATTGTGGATTGAGGACAGTGATATTCAATATTTACCTATCAACCAGACTTTTGGATTATCTCAAAAAAAAAATATATACTGTAGCCTATACATATAATATAATACATAACATAGGCATATATATATATATACACAGATTACACACACACGCACACGCACACGCACACACACACACACACACACACACACACACACACACACACACACACACACACACACACACACACACACACACACACACACACACACACACATCAATTACCTGAGCAACATAAAAGTAACTTTAAAAGGTTTTTGTCTTGACAAATCGGAGCAAAACTTCTAACCCAACCTCATAAAACAGACGGAAGTGACGCCATCATTATCAGGAACTCTTACTGGCGCGGGAGTTCAATCAGCTGAAAGAAAAGTCTTTAGCCTCGATGTTGTAGCTGGTTTATGTAAACACATTCTTTACCATTAAATGAATTTGATTAGGTATTTGCACTAAAATGGCTCTTGCAAAAGACGTTGATCTACCGCCGAGTCTGGCATGTTTGAAAGTAAGTCATTCTGTGACGTTAATCAAATGTAAACAAGGCAAGCTAACGTTACTTAACTAGCCCATTATGTTTACCATGACTTGAGAGTTAACAGTTAATATTAGTATCTAACGTTAGTTAACACCGAGTTGCCTCGCTGATTTATTTATCTTTCTGGTAGAAGACAGCGTAACATGTATTCCTCGCAAACATTGAGCGTAGTTGTGATTTGTTAACTAACATTAGCAAGCTATCGCTAACTAACTATCAAACGTTAGTTCTTAAATGTTATCCCTGATCATACTTTTACTTTTAGTTTTTAGTTGGGAACAGACTATCAATTGTATTCTATTTATGCAGAATATGGACACTTTGCTGCGATGCCCAATTTGTTTTGACTTCCTGAGCATTTCCATGATGTCGCAATGTTCCCACAATTGTAAGTATATTGCCCTACTAGATTCAAACCTCTGTTCTGCACATCAGCGCTGTCTTACCTCTGATACACATCATTTCCAAACGTAAACGCCTTCTGCCGTACAACAGTTCAATTAACCCAGCGTTTCTCAAACTGTGGGGCGCGCCCCACTAGTGGGGCGCAGAGACATGCCAGGTGGGGCGCGAGCTGACGTGAAAAACCGGAGATTTCTTTTTAAAGCCTGTGCCTTCCTTCATTGATAATTACGAGAATGCACCTCCATCTCACAAAACAAACACAAACAAGGTAATCTAGACTCTTGTAGGCCTATCATTGACCAGATGAAAATGTTAGTCTGTCCTGGAATCATAGTCCGAAAAAAATGATTGATGTCGGAATTTTAATTGCCGCGGAAACAAAAAAAACCCGTCTATGTTCGAGACGAGCGCATAAAATTGAAGGATATCTTGGCTATCTGTCCGACGACACAATTGCTGTTCTGCGATCTCGAAGAACAACTGCTTGACAAACGCAAACACCCATGTTTTGCCTTGCAAGTGGACAAGGCCACCCAGTTACAAAGGTGGTTTAGTTATTGCTTATGTCCGCTTTGTTAACTTGACAGCGGGCGAAGATATTCTATTCTGCGAGTATGCCAAAAGTAGGCCCACTGCAGATGAACTATTCAACATTGATCTCAACAATTAGTCTACCTGGCAGAACATGACATCAAATGGGAAAACTGTGAGGGACTTTGCTCGGTTGGCGCACAGACGATAGCAGGTAAAAGAAATGCTATCGTCGTGATAAAGAGGGTAGTGCCCGATGCGCAACAGACGGACTGTTTCATTCAGGGAAGCGCTCGCGTCAAGGCTTGACCTGAATAAGATTTTGAACGAGGTTGTGAGAGCGTTGAACTTCATTTATAACACAATGGTAGCATATAGTTGGCCCTTTTGCTGTATTATTGGAAATCAGTTTTTTTTTGAAGCAAGGATTGACACCTTGTCAATGACAAAAAACTGACGTTATTGGTCATTGATTTTGATTTTTATTTTCTCTATTTTTGAACTGATAGCCTATTTATCTTTAGTAGCCTAACTGTTATTTGTCAGGCCTACTGATGTATATTTAGCAAGTGACGTTATAAATATGACAATTTTGAGCTTGACCTATACTTTCTATAGAGCGATGATGGACAGGTGGGGCTCGAGAAAGCCCCCTTGATCAAAGTGGGGAATGAAAGAAAAAGTTTGAGAACCACTGAATTAACCTGTGAAGCATGATTGACTTTGCAACAGCATGACATGGATCTCTCTTTGTATGAACTGATAGTAAGGCTGCTGTTCTTATTCTAAGTCAAGATGATTTTGACCTGAAGTAATTGAAGCTCAAATTAATATTATGTGTTTTTATTTCATTTTTCTTTCAACAGATTGTTCTCTCTGCATACGGAAATTTCTTTCCTACAAACTGCAATGCCCTGTTTGTAAATTGGTAAGTATGAAACACCTTGAGTAATTGTGCACACAGTTTCACTTCAGTGGAGACAGTCAGGTATTTCTTTCATTTGGAAAGTCAGATGGTATGCATTTTAGAAATCATGGCCTTTCAGTTTTGTGGTTAGATATGCCTACATTTTTAACCTGTCAATCATGGTCAGGATAGGTCATTGTAAACTTTTCTCTTATTTTGTTAATTTTGATATTAATGCAACGACTATAATGTCATTGTAAGATTCTTGGAACATGAGCATCTGCTTAGATGCATAAACATACATTACATACAATATGAATTGTTATTTGATTGAGTATTGAGTTGAGGCTTTTGTGTTTTTATCTAACCTACCAATGTTTAAACCCCTATTATGACTGTACACACTCTTTAATGTTTTCACTTTTTGTCAGTTCAGTTTAATCTATCTGTTGAATTCACTTTCCTCTCAATTTTGATCATATGATTCAAGTAATTTGGACTTTTTTTTATTTTTTTTATTTCAGCCAATGACCGAACAAGATCTGAGGAACAATAGAATTCTTGATGACTTGGTGAAAAGCTTCCAAGATGCAAGGTAGCATATTCTTACTTACTTGGTGAAGTTGTTCAAGAGAGCAGAGAGAAATCAGAATGCCTGTGTGAACTTGATCTTAATAGTACAATTATAGGCCCCAGCCGTGGCGCGACTGGCTGGGGCACCTGCACCGCACGCCGGCGACCCGGGTTCGATTCCCGCCCCGTGGTCCTTTCCGGATCCCACCCCTACTCTCTCTCCTGCTCGTTTCCTGTCATACTCTCTACTGTCCTGTCCAATTAAAGGCATAAAAAGCCCCCCCAAAAAAATAAAAAAAAAAAAAAATAAAAAAAATAGTACAATTCTAGACTCCACCCTGCAAAGTCTAGTGTTGTCTCAATCCTCAGCCCTGATCTCCACCCTCTCTGCATACTGGATTGAACTCAGTGGCACTTGTGATTAATATGACCAGCTTAGCTAATCAAGGACAATGCATAGAATTTTTTTTTTTCCAGTGTCCCGAGGCCTCGTCTTTAATTAATAGCCAGTTAGAACATATACGACCTACGACGGACTAAACATTTTGTCCTGTACAAAGTAAAGCTTAAGTTAAAGCTCATCAGCTTTGAATATATGCATAGATTCCAATTTCTGTATAATTTCTGGCACACAGTATGTAGTGTGCAAGTTTTTTCTTGATTTGAGTAATAGTATTTCATAAAATATTATTATAAAAAATCATTGTAAATCATTGTAATTTAATTGGCCAGTCCAATATTAGGAGGCCAGATATTTCTGTATGTTGACTGCTGAAAAAAGTTAATGTCCACTTTCATTCAGCAATTAGGCTGTTCACTGTATCCTAACTGCATGTGATGCTAGTGAACGTTGGCATGAAAATCATTTTGATTGCATTGTTTTCAATGGCAATTTCCTAGCTCTACACTTGTCACCGTGCTGTGCAGCGCAGTGCTTTGAGCAGCAGAACTTTTGTCGGACGCCCCATCTCTATGCTCTTTCTGTCGCTCACCTTGTTCTGCTTTTAACGAGAAATATGATTCAATGAAAGGGCATATTTACTGGATTCAGTGTGGATAGAGGGTATTCAATACTCCACGATTACTCAAGGCAGTTACTGTAGGATACACTGTTAGCCTTACTGTTAGCTACAATTCCACAACAAGAACTTGTTCTACCATTCGATTTCCAGAAACCTTTCATCTCTAGCCGGCTTTCCCAATTGTAATCAAGTGAAAAAGTTATTCATTTTTCATTCATTTCTTTAATGAACTATGTCTTTGTATATTTTACTGTCACACATGAGAAATACCAAGAGCGTTCTTTGAGAATTTTGCCTAAAGAAGATCCAGACGGGTCAAAATGGTTGCTAAATCATGAGATGAACCGGAGATAAACTCTGGTGCGGCGACATTGCTTATTTATTTATTTGTTTTTTGCTTTGTGTTCGTTTACTTTGGCCTGCCCCAGCCTAAAGAAAGGTGGGATGTGCACACTACCACTCTCCCAAACTTGGTCCTTTGCGAATGCCATCAGCAACAACATGATAACCTTTGGTTAAGCCTCTCCGAAACTGGACTTATTACCAGCTGATACAGCTATTCCTCAACAGATCAGCATCAGCTTGGCTCATCTTAACTGACCCCTGATAAAACAGGACATAACTTATATGTCACAATGGATTACCAACTACATTTCATGTAGCCTCAGTCACAAAGCCATGTCTGTTTATCCTCTACAGTATTTGGAATATCTTGAGCTGGTTTTAGGCTGGTCTTTTAACGTGTTCTTTTAAGACCGGTCTTAAGGTCAATTTGAAGTTCAGGCGGCATGTGTTGCTCTACAAAAAGAAATTGAAAGGAATTGAATTCAAGTCTGTTGCTCTTGCTCTCTTATGGTCTATTCATATTCTGGATCTCTGAAATTCAGGCCATATGACTTTACTATTAACTGTTCATTTTAATGTAATGTTCATTGATGTCATTGTCAGTCGCTTATGACAAAACATTTTATAAATATATAGATAAGGACAATGTTTCCACATCCTTTGTTGGTGTGTTTGATCTTGATTTTGTTGTAACTTCTCGTGACTAAGCTCGACATGGTTTTTGTATTATCCACTCCGTAATCCACCCTCAAATAGGGGATTTCCCTTAACAATCAAATGGGGATTTCTGTTTAATAAACTGTGGCTGTCTTTTTTTTTGTTGCTTTGCAGAACAGGTTTGCGTGCCAGATTGAATGGGGAAAAAACCCTAGCATATTAGTTGGAAATCATATTGTTAAAATGACCATTAGTGGTATTAGTCTGTCCAGGGCAGTTATCACATGACCGCCTCCCGTAGTGGAGGTGTCAGAAGAGTAATGGCTGAATAAAGTCTGTTCTGTGATTGCATGCAAAGTCTGGCTTTGTTTTGAGCTGCATCCCAATCTTGTTTTAATCTGTTCCACGGGCTGACATCGGTGGATTCAGTTGCTTCCATGGGAAGCTGTGATTTTCTCTGCCCCTGAGTCTCACATGGCCACTAGGGTGGGTAGGGGCAGGCTTATGGTGCTCCCACAGTCCCTGTTGTTTAATTTCCTGTTGTCTGCCACTGGAAATTGGAAACAAGGGCCACGGTGCCAAGGGTGACCCTGGCTCACACCAGGTACAGGAGATGGAGAAATGTGGGCCACAAGTCATCTCTTGCTCCCTCCAGTTCTACTTCCAACCTCATCTCATCTGTTTGTTTTTAGACTGCAATGCTTCCTCAGGGAGTTGTGTTTGAAATGGGAACTCCTCCTGCACATTTGTGTAGATGGCCTGGGTGTGGTAGACACAAACATAGTTTTGTGTTTTCTGGAAGGAACTGAGAATGTGAGTAGCTAAAAGACTTGATTTTACTTGTTTTTCCTCATCAATCAGCTGATGGTATTAAATCCCACTGGTACAGTAGGTGTCCAGAATGCAGATAATGTTTTGTTGAACACAGCTTTGACACTCCTGAAAGGTGTTGGTTAGCAGTTGCTGAGATGATTGTAACGGTAAATCACCTTCATTGCGCCAATGACCTGTGAGTCCCGTGAGTGTTGGGTGAGCTAAAAGTAATTAGCCCTCTACTTTTAGGCCACCGTATTGACCTCCTCCTGCTGTTCTAGTAATCGATGAGCCCCTTAATGCCAATCAAGAGTCGAGGCCCTGTTACCTCAGTCTCCAAGAAGATCATGTGGGTTTTGCTCTCCCTTTATTGGCAGATAGCAGCCCAACACAGCTGGATACAGTGTTGCTTGTCTCAGGACCCTGGAGTTGTTAGCCTGGGCTCATGTGCTTATGTTAAATCTTTGTGCATGTGTGCCTGCTATATGGAGTTTTGGTGGTTGAGACTTTACTTGAGCTTCCAAAGCATTAACAGATTGAATAGCTTGTTAAGGATCCCTTATAAAATGACTTTATTCTGAAGTTAAGGATCCCTTATGAGATTACTCTATTCTGAAGTTGAGCAAATCAGTGGATGATTGGCATAATCAAGTACATTACTGAGAGAGGAGGTTTCCGAAGGGAAGGTCTGCAACAAAGTGTCTCAAATTTGAATCTTACGTGAATGTTCTGGCAATGGCTTATCAGACATCCTGAATATGAATACTTCATGGTGATGCTAATCAAATTACTGCTAGTAATAGACCCAGTCAAGTGCAGATAAATGAGGGGTCCTGTTCCTGCAGGCCTGTCATACTAGAATCATTCTAGCTAATTCTGTTTGGTGCATGTGTGGATTTGTAGCTGGTTTAATATGCCGTCTTGTCTCATCCTGTATTTTTTGCTGGAATGTGCAAGATGAGTTGCATATCCACATAGCTCAGGGAAATCAGGTCCTAACCACCACCACTTCCACCCAAGCCCGCCACCCCACCCTCCAACGAAAATACAAATTACTTTGAATCCGTTCAAGCCCTCAAAACCTTGTGCAATAAATCAGCCAGGAAATCAGATTGATCTGTCATGTAGGCTTAGATCATCCACTGTTCCTCTCTGTTGCTTCTGCAGCGGGGGTTGACATTGTGCCAGAGTGCGGCCCAGCTCTGGTGGCTGTGCTGCTAAATTGCTCCCTCTGTGGACTTATGGCTTCTCCCACTACCCGCCCTGCAACCCTCAATCGCCGCTAATCTGACGACTGCAGGGAAGCTGGGACTGTCTACTGCTAGTGCTCCGCACATTTGTCAAAATGCATGCATGTGTGTGCCAACCTGCCTCTCCGCTCTAGTTAATTCGAATGATTGCCAAAAACACAGAAAGAGAGAGATCGGTACGGGTCCATCCACCAAGATGACGGCAGTCATGGATAATTAAGCCTATCCCACTGTTTTCCTCTCTCTAATGACGTATCTTATTTGGAGGCCCCCGATTATTGGTGACTTTGAAGAGGCTTGTGTCATTGAAACCTGCCTCATCTGTATTTTGGATGATGGCCGACATCTGGCTGAGAGATTGCTTACACTGTCACCTTAAAGCCAGCAAGCCCTGCTCAAATATGGCCATGATACAACCTTCTCTTATGATGGCAGTTATCCTCTCTGTGGGTTTTGGTTGTGTGTTGGTTTGCTCTGTTACTTAACTTAAAAAAAAAATAATTTAAAAAAATCATTTTCTTCAAAGCCCTAGAAAAAGCTGTGAAAAGAGTGACATTGATGGTAGTATACGCTTGTTTTGTGTACCCATTTGATATCAGTTATTTTATTATTATCGATGTGCATTCCATGTTCAACCAGATCTGCACAAAGCTGGAAGAAGTCGAACGCGCCCGCCCACTGATTTGGAACTACCGGGATACGCAGAAAGGCAATGCGCTGCCTTCAGGAACAGCTCTTGTAATGACCTCTCTGTACAAGTTTAGTTTACAATACTTCAGTTTGCCTGTAGGGACCCTGTCCACACCACCATCAGTGGAAGGCTATTTTGAGTCTTGTTAGTGGTTTGAAAATAGCAAATTATTTTGACGGAGCTATATGCCCGTTGCATGCAGGCTGTAAACCATTTTGTTACTACTGCAAATGACGGTCTGGCTGAAACTCCTCAGGATTCAGGTGATTTTGCTCCCAAACGAAAGTTTGAACTTGTCATCTGTAAATAGACACCAGGATTTTTAAACTTTGGATTTTTCCTTTAAGTATATATCTATGACTGAAATATGATACAGTATGTACACTTTGTATGCTGAATGATGATTCAGTGAGCTATTTCTACAGACATTTTTGTGTAGTTGTAATTTTTGCACACAAAATGATGGTCATTGGCATTGCCATTATCACTCGTTTTGCATTTGATTTCAAATCTAGAGCTCTTATATAAATAATGATAAAACAAAGAAAAATAATAGTAGAATGATAAAATGACATCATTGCAAACATTTATTGGCCCAGTCATACTGAACATGTTTTTTCTTCCATCCTACTAGGTTTGGGCAGGCTAGAAATACTTTTAAAGATATTGTCCAAATTTGGCCTACAATTTTTTGAGAGTGTAAAAATTTAAGCACATTGTGTAGTCAAACTAGGGCTGCTCAATTATGGTAAAAATCATCATCACGATTATTTTGTTCAATATTGAGATCACGACTATTAATGTCATTACTCAGTGATTTTGGAACTATCATCCATATTCAAAATGTACATTTTTAAAATGTTTAAATTGATTGTTAGATACAATCCAACAGGAAAAAAAAATACATGGATGAAGTTAACACACAACAACTCAAGACAAAAAGAGACCATTGTTATGACACTGGATGTAGCAAAATAATCATTACATTTCGATTATGCTATTTTCATAATTGTTGGAAGTCATAATCACAATTGATCGATTCATTAATTCGATTAATTGCACAGCCCTACAGACAAACTTCAAGCACAATCTGACAAAGTGCTGCAGCCCTTTTCCTGGATTCTGTCTGGTTTGACACAGACTGACCCAGAAGTCTATCTGTATGCTCTCTCTCTCTCTCTCTCTCTCGTCTGATATGTAAAGTTTGCCGCAGCACAGCCAGCCATTTGTTGGACTGAAGGCTATATTTTCTGTCCCTTCATTATCTCCGACACCTCGGGTTGTGTCTTATTGACTTCCATAATCCATATCGGCAGCTTGATGAAGTCTCTGCTGATGGGGACGTTAGAGACTAAAAAGGCAAAAAAGAAGTGTGAGGTGAGAATGGAGAGGTCATTTGTTTCAAAGATGTTCAGAGATAAATTGTAGAATAAAGGTTGTCCACAACCCTTTCTGTGCTGGGCTCCTGTTTGCAGCTGGATGTTTCCTGTGTTGTACTGGGAGCAGAGAGAGCCTGTATGTAGGCATGGAGATAATGTCATGTTTCCTCTGCCTTGTAGATGAAAGGGCTAAATCTGCTCTTCGGATCTTTTTCTGGAGTTCTGCTGCTTTAAGATTGTAATCTTCTATGCATGTTTGGATTTAATGCTTTGTGTTTATTTTTTAAGTGGAGTCTATTCATACCTTTCTGTAAAATGATGTCTGGGAAACTCGTGGAGGAAGGAGCACTTCCAGACATTTCTCTCAGATGGAAGATAGTGTTTTCAGGTTGCTACACTTTCAGTGTCAAGGGTTTTGTAAGATTGTGGTCGATTTATTGTTTTTCTGGGACCCACGATTTCTATATGCGTCATGCTACTAGTTTAGAGATTCCTCATGATTCCCAATTTCAGATACTCCAACTTGTGTTTATAGCGTTGAAGTGGGAATACTGGCCTTTCTGTAGGTAGAATAATCTATTCACATTAGTTGGAGAGATTCATATATTATATTTATAATTGATGATTTTATTGTTTTTTTGTTTCTATGTGCACACTAGTTCTACTGCTATGATGGTAAAATGGCACCCTATAAACAAAACCAGCTGCTACAGTTGCTACAGTAGCTACCAAAACCAGTTTCTCCAACCTCCAACAGAACTTGGATGACTTCAGGAAGTAACTTTTGATGAAAGCATTTTATGAATGTGAATGAAGCAAACCTTTAACCCTTGTATTGCCTAGTGTAGTGTAAGATGGCCTTCCCTTTGGCAGCACCACAGGCAGAGAAAAACTCTCTCTCTCACACACACACACACACACACACAGAGTGAGAGAATAAATAGCTTGATTTGTATGCAGTGGAAATGGTGTGAATTAGTCAATATTGATTGGGGATTTTGGATATTGATTGAATCCGTAATCATGTTATAAAGCCACTGATTTATAGAATATTTATAGAATATAAGATGTATTTTTCTCTAGCAGGGAAATTGAAAGTGGAATGTACATTGTGCACTCCTACCCAGAGGATACGTCTTCTCTCCCGGCCCGTAGCCATGGTCATATTGCTTTAGCCATGGACAGGGATGATTTCCTGCATTGGTGGAATTGAAGGAGTGTTCAACTGGAAACCTTATGTTGGATCATGGTAGCAATCTGTTCTGTGTGATTGTTAATGTCCGTATGGTCAGTTAAGTAGTACTATTTAGAACCCGGCCGGATTGATTGGCCAGTATGCCTAAATGTTACTAGGATACACTAAGCTGCCATGGCTAAGTGTTGCCTTGAGTCAAGTCCAACTCAAATTAATGCATTGCGCCCATTCTGCTGCCGAACCACAGTAAACAACAGAAAATCTATCACCTCGTCTGCCACTTCCGTAGGTGTACAGTCGTAATGCCAAAGTGTTTTAGTCCAAGAGGAAAAAGTGGTAAGAAAAAAGATTTCATACAATTGAAAATGTGTTTATTTTAACACAATAACAGTGCCCCTGGAATGCCCCCTTGCCATTGAATGGGGTTTGGATATGTCAGATAGAATAGAATAGAATAGAATACAGTATGTCTTCAAATTTCATTGTAGCTATGACAATAAAGTGAAAGTTTGCTTTCAGTGTATTGAGAAGCTGCCACAGTGTTATTGTGACGCTTATTTCTGTATGAACTGCTATTGACGTAGTGTTTTACACCAGCAGCATGGGACACATAGAGCCACAAAGGAGCGCCATACAGGATGTACACCCATAATGTTATGGTAGCCACAGTGTTGTTAAGGTTAGCCGCTCTATGCTGCGTTTCCTGCTTGCCCTTTCGTGTGTGTGCATGCGTGTGAAGGCTGCGCTGTACACAGCGGTGCGCAGGACTGCTCTTTGTTCAGACAAAAGCCAAAGAGGAGGTTTTCGGCGTGGAAATCTGAGCACTGCACACCTCATTGACTTCCCTTTATGACCCAGTAATGACTCTGCCACCTCCGGCTGCATCTGTTTGCTTTCCACATTTCCAGCCGCGTGGCCAACTGGCTTTGGTGGCCCACATCTTTACTTGCGTATATATTTCTCCTCTGTCTCTCTCCCCCAAGGAGAGCCGTTATTGAACATGTGCACTTTGTGTCAGCAGGCTCATGTTTCTCTCAGCGGCTCCTCGCGCCCTAAAAAGAGCCATTTTGTCTTAAAGCACCTCTTAAGAGAAACGATCTCGCTAAATCTCTTTCGCAGTGTGCCTCTTTCTCATTTTGCTGGTGCTGGCATGTTGAAATAGTGGCTCTCACACCAGTGTGATGGACTTAAACTCGTTTGCAAAATGACCCTCCCCACCCACCCTCCTCCCCTCCCATGCACAGTTCACCTACTTTCTTTCTGTCTCCCTTCTCTTTTTTCCTCTCCCTGCAGAAAGCAGTTGTCCCAGGTCCAATTCGAATCGCCCCCCATTTCGCCCAAGACTCCCTCAGCTGTCAAGCGCAAGGCTCCAGCTCCAGCGCCGTCACCGCAGCAGAGGGGCCCCAAGAAGGATGGCTCCGTCCTCTCTCACTTTTTCCAGAAGCAGCCGTGCGCTGCGTCCAGCTCTGCCTCCGCGCCCAGAGGGGAGCCCGAGGCGCCGCCCCCCCGTGGCAAACGAGCGCGCACCTCCGCTCTCCGCACCGCTGCGCTCAGGGTGAAGCAGGAGCCCGTGGAGGAGGAGGTGCCTCAGGCAGCGCAGCACGCCAGCACCTCCACCAGGGTCCGGGTGAAGGAGGAGAAGACGGACTGTGAGCTCAGCTCCCCGTCCACCTCCCAGGACCTCATGCCAGTGGTCAAAGGTACAAGTGCTCCTCCTCCACCCATCCGGAGATGATGCCACTAGTAGGATGGTGTCAAACAGTCATGCCCGCTCTCCAGTAGTGTTTAGTTTTTATTGCACTACACACGGCATGCGTGTTGGCCTTAATTGAGCACTGTGCTGTTTATATATCAGCAGCAGAGCTACCCACAGACTCGTCATTTCTAGAGTAGTGTAGATTTGAAACATGATTTTAAAGAGGTCCCCAGAGTAGCACTGTTGCTGCTTGGCTGCTCTAGCTGTTGGCCGCTGTAACTCGAGCTGGGTAGTACCGATTTCTTTCCTTTTTTTCCCTTACCGACAGCACTCTGTGACCTCAGTGAGAAATGGCTGGAGTTCTCCTTTAGCAGCAGTATTACCCGGTGTCTACTGACAGACATTAACTGAAATCATCTGTGCTATGCATTGAGAAACTGCTGCAATTCAATTTCCATTTGTATTTTCAGTAAAGCCAACTGATGCTGTGTGACTTGCTCGAGTCATCTACCGGGTATCTTGATCTTTGTCAAGCCATGCCAGAATCCCTATGTTTAAGAATTTAAGTAAATTTGCAAAATCATCTAATTTGGCCGAAGATCTTCAGGATCGTTTCATGCCCTCAGTATTTCACAGTAATTTCTGATAGTCAACACCAGGGCTCTTCAATTAGCGGCCCGCGGGCCGGATCCGGCCCCCGAGATACTTTGTAGTGGCCCTTGAAGTGTTGGCTGATGTTATAAGCAAATCCATATTCGGTAGAGACGTAAAAAGCTGGTGGAAAACACAACGAGGTACAGCGATAGGCTACACTGCGCCTATAAATAATGTTCTGTGTGGTGCGTTGCCGTTGTAGGCTGTGTTTCTGGGTATTATTCAAAGACGTTACTTGTACCTTGCTTCGTTTTTACGCAGCGTCACCAACATGTTGACGTGCGCCAAATCCAAGTTGTTTTCCTCAAAGCATGAAGCATTTTTGGTGCATGAAATCTCACCGGTATAGTGTGCCTCTCCAGTCCAAGCATATCCTCGCGAAAGCATTCGCCACTCGTAATGAAGCTATTGAGGCAAATAGGAGTCGGTTTAAAAGTTTAACTTTGGTGGCATCAGTAGGCTACTGTTTCATGCGCTCACTCGCTCGGAAGTCCTGCAGCCACTGCACCTCAGCCAATTGCACGTAATGTTTAGAACGAGTTGAATATAAGTTCCATTTTAGCTTAGTTTCAAGGTAAATTGCCACTACGTTGGAGTATATAAGCTACAAACATTTTAACGGGTTTGACCACGCAAATATTCAGTGTGAATCTGTGAAACTAATACACATCCATCGCCTTGATGTCAAGTCCACTGTAAGTAACATTGATTTGTGAACACGTTCATCCAATTTAAATGGTGGGAACGTTAAATGTACACGTATGTTGAGAAGAGTTAAATATGCGACCGATTACGCACATTCATTTCTTTTGAGCACCGTTTGAAACCTGTTTGTACCCATTGGAAATTGTATGGACTTAGCAGTTACTGCGCAAAGCTCAGATATCATTGCTGTTAATGTTATCACAGATTTCATATTAGCCATATTAGCAATGTACTGTAGATCCAGTGTCACCTTCCCAATGCTGGTAGTGGCCTGTGGCAGAAATATTCCCAAAACACAAATACAACAAAATAACCACCAAAAAAACTAGATTATTATTTTACAAAATGCAACATATTAGCAATATAGATCCAGTGTCACCTTCCCAATGTTGACCTACCACTGTGGTAGTCTGGGCCTGTGGCAGAAATATTCCCAAAACACAAATAGAACAAATAACCACCAAAAAACGCTATTATGCTTTTACAAAATGCAAGTATAGATATATGCAGTATAGATCCAGTGTCACCTTCCCAATGTTGGCCAACCACTGTGGTAGGCTGGGCCTGTGGCAGAAATATTCCCAAAACACAAATAACCAACAAAAAACGATATAATGCATTTACAAAATGCAACATTTGAACACCCATGTGCTGTTGTAGTTTATTGTATCATTTGTACGTGATTACTCATATTTCAAGCGGTATTTCTCCGGCCCCTCAGTTGTGATACTTTTCATGAACTGGCCCCTATTACAAACTAATTGAATAGCCCTGGTCAACACCCTCTCCAGTCCTGCCCTGTTTCACGGAAATATAAACAAGCTGTGCCACTCAGCACAGCTTGGTATGAAATTCTGTGGGGGAAAAAAAGCCACTTTGGCTCTTACCTCACAGGCCTCTGAGTCCGACTACAGCAACAGCAGGTCTACTAAGCTCCCATAGTAATGGAGGTTTAGAATGAGAATTCTGTCTCCTCCTGACCTAACAGAGTATTAAATAATGCAAAACAGTTGCTCCCCTACCCTTATGCCCTCTCCCAATTGTCTTTTTCTTAGCTTTTGATTGTCAGTGGGAATACTGGGCCATCTTAATTGTAAGTGCTATCCACGGGGAGTTGGGACATGGATATCTCCATAAACAGGAAATGTGGCTCTTGCACCAGTTGCATGCATAATGTTAATTGCACAGTGTGTATTGTGCCATCTGGGTCTTAACAGCCATGAGCGGATGGAAATTGTGGAGCAAATTTGCTCAGGCATTTATGTATATTATCACTGAAAATATACTCAAGACTTTGCAACTTCATGGGAACACGTCCCAAAGTCTCTTGTCCCCCACTGAGTTACAACCGGCCTGCAGAATACACAATCAAATCTCTGGCATGGT
Source organism: Sardina pilchardus (assembly GCF_963854185.1). Lineage (NCBI taxonomy): Eukaryota > Metazoa > Chordata > Actinopteri > Clupeiformes > Clupeidae > Sardina > Sardina pilchardus. The sequence goes on along the minus strand of NC_085002.1, from coordinate 32,206,758 downwards.
TGTTTACTGAATGGCCTTTCAAGTGCTCAGTGGTTGCCTTGCAATTTTCCCTTCCAGACTGAGCTGGGGATCATCACAAAATCTCAGCAAAATGCTTGCCAGAAAAATAGTTATGTTTGTCAGTGTTTAATCCCTATTCATGAACGCCAGGCAGAGGGGTGGGGATTTGATATGTGTTTGTTGATTGTTTTGTTGACGAACCGTTCGAAATCTGTAATCACCCCCTGAATCACAGTTTCCTCGTTTGGGGTTGAACTTGAATATTTGTTGTGTCGGAAGTGTTGCTATAGACCTCCGAATTTCGCCTACAAAAAGGAACCAAAGCTGCCATCTTTACCCATATAAGGAGATCCGGGAGCTAATTGAAGCTAACTGCCCTATGGCAACTGGCAAGTTTCACTGTACAGTAAGTTAGCTCTGGGGTAGCAAAAACCAAAGTGTGCTGTCCTAACCCACCGAAGATCACAGTATCCACTTGAAGGCAGAGGACAAAACTCTAGAGCAAAACGTCTGCATTTCCGATTTCTTCATCTTCCGATTTTCTGTCTTCCATTTCCGAGTGCAGTAATTTGAAATCCCCATTATTTTCCCATAGGAAAAATCTCAAGATACCAGATCTCCTTGTGTTGTAAGATGGTAGCTTTCTGAATGCGAACTTTAGAGATCTATTGCCTTGTGTATTTGACGTGATTTTTGTGTTGTTGTTGTTGTGTGTGCTGTCTGTGTGTTGTTCCAGTTGAGTGTCCGGTGTGTGAGGTACCTGTCTCTCAGCAGCACATTAACAAGCACCTGGACACCTGTCTCAGGAGTGAGGAGAAGAAGGATGCCCTGCGAAGGTGTTTGTTCAGCTCTTTTCTCTCTTTCTTACACACACACACACACACACACACACGTGTTGCACGTGGAACAGCACTGTTATTATTAGATGTAAATCATTAACTTGGTTGCGTTGTGTGTTGTGTATGATTAGACTATGCAGCAGAGGAAGTGAGGCTTCTTTTTCAAAGCCCAATCAAGATTTTCCGTCTCCGCAAATTAGCTGACAATATCTTCCTGGTCGTCTTCCATTCCGTCCATCCGGGTGGCTTTCCCTTTATCTTGGAGTTCTCATTAGTCCAATCTCGTCTTTATCCCTGAAGATGCACATTTCGCCAATCAAGGCCTGTGCATTGGTTTTGGCTTTTGATCCCTGATTGATTGACAGCCAAGCTGATTTGATTACTGGCAGACCTTAGCGACAGGCTGTGACTGATGACTCTAGTGTCAGCACTGTAATAACCTTTAGCAGAGGTTTGCATTACGTACACAGAGATGGATGGATTGATGGCACACCTCAGTCCAAAAGCTTGTGGTGCCCTCTCTGTTTTATTTCCTCCTCCATCTCTCACTCTATGCACTCTCTTTTTTTCTCTTTCACTCCAGGGCGCTCATGCCTGGGCCAGCTCATCCACTGACCTTTCCTCACGCGCTCCTCAGGGCTCCTGAGATTGCTTCTGCAGGGCACATTGTGCCTTGTGTCTCACCTGCTGTCCCTATTGCACAGGGCTGAAAACGGCTTAGATTTCTCTCACTGGCTCAACGGAAAAACCTTGTGCTGTCACAAGTTGAGGCCTTGGCAAAAATAGCTGAGCCTGAATTTTTGGCTCCTTTATTGGCAGGATGCTTAGTGATCCCAAGAAGCATACTCTCATTCTTCTTCACTCTTCCTCAGCTTGCTTAAAATGCACATGAGCAGATCCATCATCTGAGCAATAAAACCAGCCTTCCCTTTCTGTTGTGAGCTTAGGTAAACTTAGGTCTTCTATATAGCTGGACCTACCCATTGCTTATCAGTCCATTTATTGGGGACTGCTATGGAAGTGTTCCAGTGGCAGCTCACACACACACACTCAATCCCTAGACAAAATACATTAAGACCAAACAATCCTCTGAAGCGTTTCCATATACAGAACAGCCTCTCAGACGTAAACATAAACAAAGCCTCACCCAAACATACTGCACCCCTGATTAAGACGTGTTCTTTAGCTTCTAATATAAAAAAAATCTAAATAATATAGGACCACAATGAAAAAAAGGGTAAAATCCAACCTTTGATTCAACCTTTGATTCTTTGATTTATTCAGAAGGAAAGAAATCCCACATTATGAAATAATGTGAAATAAATTAAAGAAATAATTAAATCAAATAAGATGTACCACAATTATTAGCACCCCTGATGTTAATACTTTGTACAACCCCCTTTTGCCAACAAAACAGCACATAATCTTCTCCTATAATGTTTCACAAGATTGGAGAAAACAGGAAGAGGGATCTTTGACCATTCCTCTTTGCACAATCTCTCTTAAAATCATCCAGCGACCTGCCCCAGCCGTGGCGCAACTGGCTGGGGCACCTGCACCGCACGCCGGCGACCCGGGTTCGATTCCCGCCCCGTGGTCCTTTCCGGATCCCACCCCTGCTCTCTCTCTCCCATTCACTTCCTGTCTATCTCCACTGTCACTATCAATAAAGGCATAAAATGGCCAAAAAAATATACTTTAAAAAAAAAAAAATAAAATAAAAAAAAAAAAAATCATCCAGCGACCTGGGTCCTCTCCTCTGCACTCTCCTCTTCAGCTCACCCCACAGGTTTTCAATGGGGTTGAGGTCTGGGGACTGAGATGGCCATGGGAGGAGCTTGATTCGATGTCTGGTGAACCATTTCTGTGTAGATTTAGCCAGATGTTTGGGGTCATTATCTTGCTGAAAGACCCAGAGACGACACATCTTCAGCTTTCGGGCAGAGGCCACCAGATTTTGATTTAAAATGTCCTGGTATTTCAAAGCATTCATGATGCCATGCACCCTAACAAGGTTCCCAGGGCCTTTGGAAGAGAAACAGGCTCACAGCATCACCGATCCTCCCCCATACTTCAATGTGGGTATGAGGTGCTTTTCTGCATGCTCATCTTTTTTGTTACGCCAGACCTACTTAGAGTGTTTGTTGCCAAAAAGCTCTATCTTTGTCTCATCGGACCAAAGCACACAGTCCCAGTTGAAGGGCCAGTACCGCTTAGCGAACTCAAGACGTTTGCGCTTATGATTTTTTTCCGTGCATGCCTCCCAAACAACTTGTTGGCATGTAGATAGCGCCTGATGGTTGTTTCGGAGACTTTGTGACCCCAAGATGCAACCATTTGATGCAATTCTGTAGCAGTGAGCTTTGGAGATTTTTTTTATTTCTCTTACCATCCTCCTCACTGTGCGTGGTGGCAAAATAAACTTGTGTCCTCTTCCAGGCTTGTTTACCACTGTTCCAGTCGTTTTAAACTTCTTAACGATTCCTCTGACCGTAGAAATGGGCAGGTGTAGGCGAGTGGCTATTTTCTTGTAGCCATTGACTTGTGAAGGTCGACAAACATCTGCCTTACTTGAATGGTGTGTTCCTTTGTCTTTCCCATGTTGAAGAGAAATGGCCTCTGTGTCACATCATATTTATACCCCAGGGAAACAGGATGTTAAGAATTACTAATGAAATGTTCCTACATACTCTGATCAACTTTGTAAACACTGTAGAAATGACAGAAACACTTTAATTACATTTATGCCAATAATTGTGGTACAGGTGATTTTATTTCCCACGTTGAAATTCATTTAAGTTGAAGGTTACATTTTTTTTACAATGTTCAGTGTGAGAGTATACTACTACAATATTTTTTTTTTTTTTTTTGTAAGGCTTTTAACACATCCTAACCAGGAGTGCCAATAATTATGGAGGGCGCTGTATATGCAAATCTTTACCTCCCTGCTGCAGTTGCAGGGATTGTCTACTGGGTTGTTTCGCTCTCCTCTAACCATTGTTACTCTCTCTCTGTGTGTGTGTGTGTGTGTGTGTGTGTGTGTGTGTGTAGCTCTGGGCGGCGCAAGACCATGGCCAAAGTGGTGTATAATTTGCTGTCTCTGGTGGAGCTGAGGAGGAGACTGCGGGAGTGCCACCTGCCCACGCAGGGCACTAAGGAGCAGCTGATCAGGCGCCACCAGGATTTCCTGCACATCTACAACGCCGAGTGTGACGCCGAGGAGCCGCGCTCTGGTGAGCACCCGCAGCAGTCATAGTCTCTGCACTAGCGTTGATGCATACGCTCATTGCAAACTTGGCACAGGCATACTGTGATGGCAACGGGTATTTGCAGAAGCTATGACTCGTGCTGTATCTGTTTAAAGCGTGATTACCCACACAGTCTAACTAACAGTCTAACAGCAGAGTATAGCCTGTTGTGAAACAGTGGAAGAGAATTGATTACTGGGATGGATGGTCTTAACCAAGGCCAGGCCAGGTTGGCTGCCGATTTTTGTTTCCACTGACTGATTAGCTCTGATGAAGAGCAGTTGCTTAAATCATTCCGGAGTTGATTGGAATGATAAGGCTGGCAAATACTTGTGCTAGGATGAAAACTGGCCGGCTCTCTGGTGTGTGCAGATAAGATTGCCTGCTCCATTTGTATCAAAGCTGGTAAATATCAGCAGTTGTAAATGTCAGCCTCATGGGCAGGTTCACCCTGTGGCCAGCCATCATGTGCGAAAATTGCGCCGTAGCTGACGGATGGGTAATATGTGTTTGTGTATGTAGACTTAATTTATTAATGGCCATTTGGTGTTTGAGCTGGTGAAGCATGGGTGGCTGAGAGATGCTATAATGGTTGAGGCTAAAAAGGTGCAATTTTGGCCTGTCCAGCGCTGTGGCCTGCTGGGGTAATTTACTCCCTCGCCTGCGCTCCTCGCTGGAGGTCTGGCCCGACTGACGGCTGCAGTGGTGAATTATACTGTCTGCCGTGTCACGGCCTGCAAAGCTCCCTCTGAGTTACTGCTGCTTCCCACGGGGAGCCGCCGCTTGGCACAGAATACATTTTGGAGTTTCCATGGATATGTCAAGAGATGCACAGAATCAGTCATAACTGTTTGTGTGCGTGCGTGCGTGCGTGCGTGCGTGCGTGTGTCCCATGTGGTGCTCTGACTGATGCTGGAGTGGGATTCATTTTGCTCAGGCTATGTTAGTTGGTTGGTTTGATTTTTTTTATTTTTTTTTCTCCAGAGCAACGGTGGGTAGAGGCCGCCTCTCCATGGGCATTCTCTTTTTGTTGTTTTCTTTCCATTTCATTTCATTTCACTTCACTTGCATGGCCAAAGGCCGTGGCCCTCTCCCTCTTACTGACCATCTCCCCTTCCAGGGCCATGAGTGGGATTCATGTTGTGCTCCCTCAGGGCTGGGGGATGTGGGGGGGAAATGTCAAAATGTTACCAGCTCATGCCATCTCTTGGCTGCTGTCATGAAATGGGATCTCATTCAAGTGTATAGTGGTGTATGGTGCGTATGGTGTAATACTGTAGTATGGCCAAGAGAGAGGAGTGTAGTGAGCTCAATACCTTGCTCAAGGTAATACGTTTGAACTTTGAACATATGACATTAATGAAGTAGTTGATGATTAATTCATTCAGAAGCCGTCTATTGCATTTGCCAGTGGTGCTGATGTGGTCTCATGGGAAAACATGCAGACCTTCTAGATAAGACATCTTAAAATGGGCTGGTTCTAGTTTTTGCTTTATGCACAGCATATTGCCCTGTATGGTGTGTGTTGGATGTTTTGAAATAAAATTTCGGTTTATTAATAGTATACATTGTTTTTGTGCACACACATCCTTTCCTTGGACTGCCACCAGCTTGGTATCTTTTTTGTGTTTGCAAAATGTTCTTACTCAACAATAGATTGATTAACAGTATTATCTTGAAATTCTGCATATTTTCTTACCTCAGTGGCAAGAGTCTCTGGGAATCCACAGTTGTTGATTCTAATTATGAATGGAATGTTAATATTCTTTTATTCATTTTTTTTCCGTGCAGCTGAAGTCATTGCAAAGGAGGTGGAGACGAACGAGAAGATGAGGATGCAGTTGGACAAGACAAATAAAAGGGTATGTACTAAAATAACCGCCTCCCAGGCATAACCTGGAGCCTGATGGTCCTGGAGAGTAATAATGCCTCGATTTCCTCTCCGTCTGATCCTATTTTCAGACTGGTTTGGTTTTCAGAAAGGATCAAACTGAAGATGAGATTGAGGCAGTGCACTCCAACTACCGTAAGTGATTTTTATTTATACCAACCATATTTCTGTGTTTAGAAGCCTGCAATGCAATTGTGGGAACTGTCAGATATGTTTTAAATGACAATTCAATAAGATAGATCATTTCAACTATCCTGTACTGCCAAAAAATCCTGAAGACCAAAACCTGTTGCTGCTGGTGTAAAATAAAGTTGCCAACGAAACACAACCAAGTATGCATATGCAGTGGAGTGTGATGAAATCCAGACAAGTGATTGCCTGATACCCTCCGATTTATTACTCAAGTCACATCCTGCTCCATCATCATGTGCAATGCTTTGGCTACCTTGAGGAGATTCTGGGGACTGATGAGGCTGAGATGTCTGCTCTCGGCAGGCAGGTGGCTCAATTCGCTCCCATTTGCCCTCCATGCTGTGAGCAAGCCTTTTTCAATTGGTTCTGATGTGGCCTCTGCACGGGTATAGAGCCATATTCCCAGAATCGGCCCACACCAGCTGGCCTGACATGCACCTGTGGTGCTTTCACATCAGTGCGCGTGTGTCTGTATGCGCACACACTAAATCTGGTCATGGTTCTATACAGGGCAAACTTCCAAAGTAAAGTCAAATACGGACAGGACGCTAAAGGACTCTTAAAGGTGCTCTATGCAATGTCACATTTTTTAGGCTAAAACATTTCTTTTGTCACAAACACTGAACACACTGTAAAAAAATGCGGTCTCTGTAGGCTTCACAAGTGGCAACAAAAACAAACTGGTGTAACCTGCGCCACAAAACATAAACAGTGCTCCAGCCAATAACCGACGAGATGCGCATTTAGGAGAGTTCTGTTTTGCTTGAACGTCGACAAAAGTGACATTGCCCAACATCACTTAAAGTGACTTTAATGGGTATTAATAGGCTAAATGATCTGCTAATGTAATTGTAGCCACACCTCCTCAGAATGTTCTGATGCTAGCCATGAGCCTAAAGGCCATAATGGCTGTGGTCCCTGCTTGTTGTCTATACGTTGGCGCTTGGCTCACTTCACACAGCTCCACTGTCCACTCTGACCCCAGCCTCAGGGCCCCTGGCGCCCTCCACTTTAAAGCCCACTCACCTGTAATAGCATTGGCTTCTGATTTGTGTGCGGTGTTAGCGGCGCTACCTGGGCGCAGGGCTGGGCTGGCTGTGAGAAGCGCTGAGGACAGTATTTGTATGTCATATAGACTCAACCTGGCAGGAGATGAAGGCCCTTTTGAAAATAGCTCAGCAGGCGAAACTTTGCAAATGGAAGGGGATATTGAAATATTGATGCTGTCCACGTAGGGTAGGGGGACTCTATAAATAGGTGTCTGGCTGTGATAACCTCTTGATTAATCATCCAGACAGCTGATGACTCATTCCTGTGGCAGCATGCTGGTGAATGAAAGCGAGAGGGTGGGGGAACTCACTCAGAGGAAACTAATAATAGTAAGGTTGGTCACCTGTGATGTGTAGTCACCTCCTCCGTTTGAGAAATAATCGTGTGCAATCTTTAAAGGTGCAGTAAATTACGTGGCTTGGCTCCTGGGTATGTAGGAGCCCATCTTACATATAGAGGGTTATTCACAGAAGGAAGTTCTCAAGGTATAACATTATAGTGGATGAATGAAGTAATGGGTGTCAACGTCAAATTCGAAAACGGATAGTTCCGGTCCTTGATTTATGATTGGCTGAATCCCGTTCGATGCCGTTGTAAATTTCGCGATAAACACACACCTTGACCACATTTCGTTCTATAGTAATACACTACCACAAAACTAGCACAAAAGAGTGGCTGCGTCTCGTTGTTGCATGGCAACCATTCATAGGGAATATATTTCTTGGCGGAAGAATGATTATCTATGAATACATTGTTACATTTTTCGTTGCTGTGCCTTTGTTTCATGAAATCTTGCTAGATTGACGTAGTAGCCGTTTTAGAAAACCACGGCCTCTAATTATGTTAGTTCCCCAATTGTTGTGAAAGTGTTGTAGTCAAATGTTACAGTAGTAGCTAATGTGCCCAGATATATTATTATTATTATTATTACACACATGTATTATTACTGTGTGTACATACTAGAACACAAAAACAATTGCAGACCAAAGACCAGAGAAAAAACTTCAAGGTAAATTCTGAAAATAAGTAGTCTAGAATGACCGAACAGAGGGACAAAACCAAACATGGCAGAAATTCAATTGAAATGCGATTCATGTATGGGTGGATGACTAGGTTGTAATTGAATGTCACGTTACAGCACAAAACCAGACAAGCCCTGGGAGGCTGCTGACTAGGAGACTTAGGAGTCATCGTAAAGATCTCAGTCCTGCATGGATCCTCCGTTTTGTCTCCGCTTTGCATGGATCCAAGGAAAGACACATTTTAGAAATGTTTCACTTCAGAAGGCATTTTTAAGATTATCTGTTTGAGTGAGCTAAAAAGTCCAGTGTATGGATGAAAGGCTCAAATGCAAACCAAATTCTGTTTTTAAAATATCCGAGTACATGTGTGCAAGGTCATAGATAACACTTTGAAAATGACAACAAAAATAACATAACTCAGTGATGATTACAGTATCCTAATTATCTAAATTATTACTAATTTATGGCTACTTGTTTGGATTCATTTTAATAAACTGTGAAAAACTGAGAAACCGTAGATGCCTTATCTGTTAATTGTTTAGTAAAACTGACTTGTGTATGTGACACTTTAAAAAAAGAAATGTATAACCACAACAAAAATGGTTTTCAACAATATTATTGTGTATATTATATACATTGTTTCAAATAACTCCAACACAAAAACTGTAATGAAATGTCATTTTAATGTTGACACATCGTAGAAAGAGTTGCACATTGTTGCTAATATTCTTGCAAACCTTATAGGATAAACGCATTACTACCTTTATGTTACAGTAGATGTGGAGGCACTACCTTGCTGCTCTGTTCACACATGCACAGTGCCCTCAGGGGCTAAGATTAGAAGGGTCATAGTGGCATCTCGTTCAGCACACCTTCAGATTATTGAGGCGGAAAGCTGAAGAGATGGCTCTGTTCTGACATTTAAGGCCTGCCCTGTCATCTGGCCCTGGCTGGCTGTGATTAGTCTCTCACACAGCCCTGTTATTGGATTTGGGCTGGAAAATTCACTGTGTGGTCTAATCGCACTGTACCTACCTTGACCCTCAGTCAGTGCCACAGGGACCTTGTTGCTACGCCCGGAAGAATACCTGAAAGGATAGACCGAAGGGCTCGTGTGCGGCTGGCTCCCGTCCCACGCCTGTGGTATGCATTTCAGCCCACATCTGCCTTTGATAAACCGGCGAAGATTTGCACTGATAAAATCCATCAGTCACAGATGAAGTTAAGAAAGAAGATGATGAACAACAGTGGATCTTGTGTTTGTGAGAAGGCTAACAACTCTGAATTGCTCATTTACTTCCTGACTGAATTTGCTTTAGACAAAAGTGTCTGCTAAATACCATAACCATGTTGCATTCCAGAGTCAACTCCAGTTGCATATTGGGGCCCACTGGTTAGGACGCTACAGTGGGGTGTACGTTCGGAAAAAAAATAGACCAATTTTCTGAAATGGATTTTACGCATCGCTAACGGAACGCTTCAGTTACGCGCCTGGTGTTGCTCCCCTGTAAATGTAATAATTTAATAATCAATATGAAGTATTCAAATGACTAGCCTAGAAAGCTAGACGCACCCTAGCGACAGCAAATGTAATTTTCTGCCAGGGTAGTCTAGCAACTATCCGTTGGCTTGCGAGCTTGACAAATTTAACTTCTATTCGGCCAATCACATCGTGTATACTGTATAAAGTCGGTGGGCGGGCTTAACATAATGATGACTGACCTGCAACCATAAATTACGACCGTTAAGCCCAGGGGATCAAGAGTGTGCAGATTAGCATACACCATTTTCCAGTATGGCGCCACATGGAGCATTTGGAACCAGCTCCGTGCATGAAAGTCTGTGTTTGGCACGAGCTCTCATGTGCACACATGTTGGTGGATACCTGTCAGGCGGCTAGAGCCAAACGTTTAAAAAGTATTGAATTTGCAATACTTGACTTGGTAGCGATATTGAAACAATAATTTTGATATTGTGACAACACTTACAAACTAGCATTGCTATATCTGGTAACAACTTGTTTGCATCTTGTTTTTACCACTTTTCGCAATTGGAATGCATCCAGTTTGGTTTCTATTGGGTGACGTCATTCCTCAGTGTGCGGAATCTCCTCATCCCTACCTCTGCTGGTGTTCTGCCCCCTGAGGCCCCGGGTGTTGTACCCTGATCCTTCCCAGAGAGATGAAATGGCTCCTCAGTATGAAAGCTCTATGTGCCACCTGCCTTTGAAGTGGGCTGCCAATCTCTCCCCTTCCCCTCCCACTCTCTCCGCCATCTGAACCAGCCTGCTCTCAAGGTGACATTCAGCACTCGTCCAGCTGGGGCCCACTTCGTAGGACGACCCCATTGTGATCAGAGGCTCCCTGATCACACCCATTATTTCTGACATTTCCCTCCATTTTACATTTCTGTTGACATTTTCCCTCCCGTTTTTTGCCTCTTAACATTCACTTGGAGTTAGCAAGTGCAGTAATTTGGGGGGTAGTTGCCATATTTTAGTGGGAAGCAGCCATATGCAGAAGTCTTCGGCTAGGACTAGGTGCTGTGAAGGAAAAAGCAAATTGCTTTTTTTCCCTTCTTTTTTTGGGGATCTTTTTAGTCCAATTATGGTGGCATTCATTCAGTCCCTCTGGCAGCCACATAAAAGCCTTCGTGAATGGATTTGAGTGCAGGAGGAGCCGGTACAACAGGGACTCCTGGAGCACACCTGAGCATACAGACTGAGTTTGCTGCATAGTTCAGTCTGTCATTGCTTGAGATTACTCATTAAGATGGATGGTGCGTCGTGTGACTGTGTGTTTTACCAAGGCAAAATGCCGTTATGTGTGCTTTTACTTGGAATCTGTAGTCTAGCCTTTTCATCAGCAGTGTTTTGAAAGCCGGTCATGGCTAAAAGTGAGCTTTTGAACCTGTACTGCCAATGGGTTTGCTCTTTACCATACATGGTAATGTATGCATTTCAGTGTCCTTTGCCTCATGCACTTATTAGGTATTTCACTGTCCATGCACAGATGATTGAGTTACAATCTATAATGTCACTTCCATAAACAAGACATTATTGCATTAATGATAAGATTACATATGCCTCCATTTATGTATTTATTTTGTATTCCTTTAGCACTACAATGTCCAAACTTGCTCCTCTTGTGTACATTTGATTTCACATCCTGTCCTATATATGTGCAAACATGAACTGCTGACTCCCTTTTTCTTCTGATGGAGAAGTTGATTGGTTCCTGTAGTCCTGTAACACGAAGTGTGAGCGAAGACGTACTAGAAAGTTGCTGAGCTCCTGCAGTAATCCCCCTGCCTCACTTCTAATGGCTCGCAGTGTATTAGAAGTGACACAGCTGTGCTGGCAGGGTTCTGGTAGCATTCTAAAGGCTTTGAATCCATTAGAAGAATCAGCACTATCGATCAGTGGCGATTACATGTGAGGAAAGGGCATTGGTGTTTGGCTTTTTTCCCCTGCCTCTCCAAATAGTCAGTTTAGTTTTCAGAAAGCAGCCTCACATATGGGACTGGATGGGGAAGTGGAACTCTTGCCAGATCTGTCTATTATCAAGGCTGGTTTGAGCGAAACGGCATTGACAGGAGACGTATGGAATGAGGATTTATAGTATGTAAGGCACGCTCAAATGTAGCTCTTTGGTTATACTCCGAAAGCCATATCGGCGCCTTCACTCGCGAGAAGAACCAAGCAAATTGAATTAGCCTCTCTCATGTTTTAACCCCCCCCACCCCCCAGCCATGTTTTGCTGATTGCATACCTCAAGTTTTACATTTTTTCCATCACAAAACAAGCTCCAGAGAATTCACTCGGCTCTGGTTCATATGCTTTAACAGGACACATCAATAGCAAACTGTATTTGACTGCTTTTCTGGGCTCTTGTGCCGTTGTCTCCCTCCCAAACTGCTTTGAGCCTGTCCTAGTTAGTTTTTTTTACATTTTATTTTCCCTTGGCCAAGCCAATCTAATAGCTTTGTCTCCAGTCTGTGATATGCACCATGTTTCCTTTGTCTGACAGTTTCTCTAGTTTGTTGTTGCTGCATCGGATTACACAGCAAGTTAAATAAGCCGTTCTCACTTAGTGATGCCATAGCCGCTGAGTTTGTTCCAGGATCATTCTGTGACTTATTTTCTGTAATTTATTGAATCATTTAATGTTCAGCTCAATGTTTTTTTCATCCCCCCAAAAATAAAAAATATTGCATTAATGTTATTTGATTATGAGGTGTAAGAAATCAAACCCAGAAACTGTGCTCATGTCTGCATGAATGATTATGTAACTAACTCATCTGAAGCCTAATGCTGGCTGGGGGATACTGTGTGTTATTTCGCATGCATGGCGTGGAATCGTGTCGGTTACCTTTTACGGCCTTGTCTTCTTCCACTAGAGGCGTGGCATTGTGTCAGCAGGCCCATTACATTACATGGCCTCAGCCAGAAGAAGTTGGTGTACTCTTAATTAAGGGCTCTCTGGAGCCGACAGTCTGCTCTTGCAGACAGAATGCTCTTAAAGTCATCAGCGAGACCCGCTAGGGAGGCACTGATGGCCCCTCACTGATAAGTTTGCAAAGCTTGTTCTCTATGTGTATGAGCCTGCATACAAACCTACTTCTGTGCGTTGTGCTATTGATTGTAGTCACTTTCCCCTTTGCTCTTAAGTTCCAATAAGTTTCTGTTTGAGAGGGTGCTCTGTGCATACTTTAAGGTTGTTTGCCTTCAGTGTTGCTCTGGCCTTATTTTTTGCTGCTGTGGTTTGGCGTTGTCCAGGGAAGCAGCACAGCAGCGAGTTCTCCCGCCTGGTGGCTCAGGTCAAAGGGCGCATGGAGACGTCCAAGAGGGCTCGACAGATCAAGCAGGAGAAGGAGGCAGCCGGTGAGGAAACGAGCCGTGAAGGTGAGGCAAACAAGCCCCCTGACAACTCACTCAGACACGCCAGCTGTGTAGTGATGAAACCACATGCCAACCCCCACCACACCCCACCCCATCCACACACACACACACACACACACACACACACACACACACACACCTTAGAACCACGTAGGCCTCGTTCTCATAGGCATAATCCACCAGGGTATGGAGGAGGGAGTTTCATCATAGGTCTCCTCTTCAGCTCAGCTTGAAAGTAGGTTTAAGTTGTCAGTGTGTCCCCTACCATCCACTTGCTTCCAACCGCAGCGTGCTACAGTTCACGCATGATGGATCAGAGAAATCAATCAGAATTGATGAGAGGCTCATAACAGCTGGTGGAATTGGTGTAAAATTGAGCTTTTTCCACTGATTGTGATGTTGACCTTGTGTCAGCACCAATCCTCATCAGGATGGGCAGTTTACCTGATCAGTAGAAAGGAGGCAGCAGATAATAGCCCCCTCTGTGATGCTTGGAAGGTACTGTACCAGAAGAAGCTCATGTCATTTTCGGCTGCAGTATGTTTTCCAGCTTAGTCATTTTCCTGAAGTTAGTGTAGGGCCCAATCATAGAAGGCAATAACATCATCAATAATCAATTGGCACAATCAATCAATGCAACTCTGCTTTAAAAAAACAGCAAAACATTATGTCTGTATTTGATAATCCATCGACCCAGTCATGATCCATGTGCAATGCACTGTTGCCGTGGTTTAGTTTGGGATAAACACACCTAGTGTTGTCGCGATACAAAAATTATTGTTTCGATACTGATTCTATTGCAATTTCGATACTGTCACGATGCTTACTAATTTGGGACATCATCAATAGCCTAATATTGAATATACAGTGTGATAATTCACTAGGGCTGGGCGATAATTCGATCTCGAACATTTTGAAGGATTTCGATAACATGCTTGGGACATATTATTAAATATGCATGTTTGATATGTTACAGAACGTTCAGAATGCTGCGCATGGTGCTGTGAGGCGTAGTGAGAGTAAACAGTAGAGTTGCACTAAACACCCATATTTTTCCCTTTTAGGATGACGTTTAAGGCTTACGAGACTTGCTGCATTTAAAGGGATTTGCCGGTAGCCCACAAAAGAGCTGACTGGTAACTAGCTGGCTAGTGGGCAATGTTGTTAGTTAAAAACCCACCGAACACAGTAAAGCTTAATGATCTTATCATTCATCTTACATCTTAATAATATTCGCTGAAATGATCCAGGTAACAAGTAAAGCATGTTATAGACATGAACTGAACAATACTACAGTAGCTGGCAGTTAGACATGATCCTGACTGTCGTAAGTGCACTGAAACTAAGTTTTTGCCTAGCGAACCGAACCGAAGCTGGGTAGGCTAACAAGACATCCATGTGAATTCTGTTAACGTTAGCCTACCACTAACGTTATGTAAAGCGGATAATTTTATTTTCAGATGTTAAGAAGGCCTAATCAAAGCCCATGAATGCAAATAGTCTCTTCACTAAGTCACACTTTTTTATATTTCCTTTTTAGATTAACTTGAAAACTGTAATGTAGGCTACCTGAGCTTGAGCTTGAAGCAAAAGTATAATTATTGCAAGTTGCTATTGCAAGTATTGGTTTATGAAATATGTTTGTGAAATTTGCACGGTAAAAGTTCTGTATTTTGAATGCAAGTGTTTTTGCATTCTGATTCCTCACTTCATTAGAATCATGAGTGCCTCTTCTTTGTAAACTGCCTCATTTTCTGGGGCCATGCAAACCTTTATTACTACTAGTGTGGAGTTATTCTACTCACTCATCATGACAGTATTTAGACCATCCTAAGTCTATCTAATGAAGCAATTCCTCGCTCAACCAGTAGAAAATGCTGTGAACACTTGATTATGCATGGAAAAGTCATACCGTGAAACCAGCACAAATATCTTCAGGATGTCACTCACACTAGCAGCATCTGCATCAATCGAGATCGATCAATATGGAAAAACATATTGTGATAAAAAAAATGCCCATATCGCCCAGCCCCATCATTCACACCAGTGGCCATCCAAGATTCTGCTCGACCCTACACACACACACACACACACACACACACGCACGCGCGCACATACACACGCACGCACACATTGTATATTTTGGTAATGATGTTTAGTATTTTACAATCTGCATAAATGCTAGTAGCTAAAAATGTTTAGTCATTTGAGTACTGATTTTAAAACTGTTACACTTTGTCATGTCTTTAATGTGGTGTGTAGGTCTAATTGAGTGCACTCTGGTGGTGTGTGTAATTGAGTGCCTCAATGAGACGTGGTCTGGGAACCAAACGTTCACTTTCTCGTATTTTAAGAAATGCCCAGATCCATTTATCGGGCACCACGGATGTCTATCAAAATTGCGTCTGTGCATAGCTCATCATCATCTTGCTTTCCCCCCTGTTCTGTGATTGGTCCCCTATCTGAGGCAAAAATGAGGGCGGTAGTTTCCAGGCCTTAGCAGCGTGAATCACATCGCGTGCAAGGCAGCATGGGAACACCCAGACTAAGAGATGAGTCTGTCAATGTTGCTTTAGTGAGCAGTGCACTATGATTTTAGTTTGCAGGGAGCTCTCTCCAGATGTACAAGTTAGCCAAGGTTGCTAGCCTATTTCTGACATTAAACCTAACAATAAGCCTAAATGACCTAAATATCATAGCATAGAAATGTTTGGAAAATGTTTAAAAAAAAAAAACAACTTTACTTCAGGGTGGCGCAACCACTTTCATATAACGTTTTTTTTTTCAATTGAAGAGCACATTGTCTCATCAAGAGGACCCCAAGTGACCTTTACTGATGAGTTCACAGTGTCTACTTTCTATTCATAGTTGGACTTATACAATTTACATGTCAGGTTGTACAACCTGATGATGATGATTGTTATTATTATTGGGAAATTGAAGGAACTTGCTAGAAAAGTCAACACGTTATATAGGTGTCCAAGAAGATGCCTGTATAATTTGAAATGACCATTCATAAGTTACTTTTAATACCAAGGTGAACTTTTTTGGGTGATGAAATTGCAAATACAGTCTTAAAATGTACTAAAACCCCTGTAAATGTTGCACAGTCATTAATATTGGTTTAAACACAGACTTCCACCTTTTAAAATTGCATTCTGTCCATTTTTAAAGATTATTTTGAAAACACATTTTTAAAAGCCTTATTTGTCAATGACCCATATGCCAGTGTATGGGTCAGTTGTATGATTGCCTGTGTTTGTGTGTGCGTGCTAGTGGGCATATTAAAATGCAATTTTGTAAACTTTTAACCTTAACATCATAACATATTACCTGCCTTGAGAGTGAAATATGTAGATTGCATCTCTCCCTGAATGCAATGTAAAGAAATTTGGCATACATCTAAAGAATGTGGTTGTGATGCATCTAATCTCATTAGCTTCATGAAAAATGTATATGACCGTGCTGCACTACTGGCAGTCCTAATTAGGGATTAGTAAAGCATAAAGCAAACTTCTTTGTGTATTCGCACCAGTGAAATTAAGGCAAACAAATTTGAAGCTGTGCCTTTAGTGGTGGCTACAAGCTAATTGAGAGCAGTAGACGAGTATTGTATCCTGCTGTTTCAGCTGGGGTTAAAAGACTTTTCTAACATTGCCAACACTTTGATTTGCTGTCCCAGCCACTTCACTGCAACTGTATAGAAGGATGTATTGATTTGGCCACACATTTGGAGATGTCTAAAAAGGAAAATGGAAGGTAGACTTTAAAGAATGATGTGCTGCCACATTGAGCCAATTAGCTGTGCACCTGTGTTGGTCTAGTTCATGTACAAGCCAAATTACTCATACTCTGATAGTGCCGTGTGTTATTGAGCCTGCAATCGGGATGAAAGAGATCACCTTGGATTGTTATGCTCATGGACACGCATTGTTTTGAGCGCTTATCCATGGATTGATTGCAGTCTGACATGTTTCCCTCCCAGCGAACCTGACAGAAGCAGTGGAGCAAAGCCCATCTCCTCAAGGGAGCGCGGCAGCCAGTGAGAAGCCAGCCCCAGACACAAAGCCCTCCCTGACAGAGATCATCTCAAGGTCACCTAGCCCGTCCCCAAGTGAGGTGTCCATAAGCAGGTGAGCGGCATCACTGTGCAACCACACAGTACCTTACCATTTGTCAAAGGTATGATGAAACGTTGTAAAATATTCATTGTGTTAATTAATGAGATTGTGTGTGATGTTGTTCTTAATGCATTCACTTTGAGTGCGCGTCCGTGCCGTAGAGGGTGTTGTGATGGGCCATTCCTCCGTGGAGGGAGATGTGTTGGAGCACAGAGCCCCTCATTAGGCCTCCTTAGGACGCCATGCTGCAGCCTCAGAGCAAGAATAAACATGCACTTGTGTTACATATCCACGCCGCTTACGCACTCACCAGCAGGCTGTGGAACACAAACATCAGTTGGCCTTTTACAGACTCCTTCTGTAATGAGCGCAAAGCAACCAAATGGGTCTGGTTGTTTTTCCTCTGCTTGTTCTTGTAGAAGACGAATGGTTTTGCTTAATGTTTGCCAGGTGACGGGGAAATGCTGCAGGAATTTGGACCGATTGGTCAAGCATGTTCTGCATTTTCTGTTGTAATTGCAAAGCTCTCTAAAGGCCGTTTTCCACCGAAAACGAACCTGGTGTTGAACTGGTGCCGTTCAGAATTCTTTGAACCGTGGTGCTATCTAGTGAACCAGCCCGCATTTACACTGAACCAAACCAAGGATGCGTCATCAACAATGGGTGTTGCATGCAAAAGTAAAAGTTAATGAGATGCATAAACAGGAGAATGATATGACCAGTTGTCCCGTAAAAACGGCAGAAACTAGCTGTTTAAAATGCTAGTCAATAGGGATCGACCGATATGGTTTTTTCAGGGCCGATACCGATATCGATAATTATGAAATTGGGAAGCCGATAACCGATATGTGCAACCGATAAATGTAAAAATTATGCCATTTTTAGGAAAGGAATATTTGAGTTGAATGCAAAACCCTCTAAATCCATTTTCAGAAATAGCAAAAATCAGTCGTTTTTATAATAACTTCCAGCAGCCTGATGCCTATCAAACTGCAATTTGTAATGTCTTCTATCAATTAAAAACAAATCAAAAGTTGGACTGGTAATAAAGTTTATCAAAATTAGATAGGCCAGCATATTTATGTATTGCAAATGGACTTTTGGATGGGAATTACATCTGAATTCATTCTAAATTCAATTGGTTATAGACTATACACATAACTTGCATAAGTCCTTAGCGTAAATATTACAACTTGTAGAATGCAGAGGTGGCTAGGCTACTGGTTATTAGTTTGCATTTATTTTCATAGGCCTCCTGGACAGCGTGTCTGTCTGCGTGTGTGTGTAGGCTACCGTGTGTGAGCGCGCATGAAGAGGGGGGAGAGGGAGAAAAAGAGAACTTAGTTGAGATGACACTGGCGTGTTTAAGTTCAAATAGCACTTCAAATAGGCTAATAAAGTGATGTGTATATTATGTACTAAAGCAATGTTTTAGGACCTGAGTCCGAGTCACGTTATGACTTTCTGACAAGTTATCACCTTCGGGGATTTATCATGAAAGGCTTTACCACTGCCACATTTATTTCGCTAGTGAGTTTTAAATTCTCAATAAAGCCTGTTGTGTTGGCTTACGCTAAACGGATCATTAGCCTGCACAACACTAACGTTACGTTTTATTTCGGCTTCCCTCGACTCTCTCTATGGCTGCTATCTAACTCTTCGTATAGCCTACACATTAACAAGCGTAACGTCGCCAAATGGGGTTTTAGAAGCCTACGTTAGCCTCCGTTACGTTTAGCAAATGGTGAGACTGTTTGCTTTATGCACAGCATTACAGTTTCATTGGGACTGATAAGATGCTATTTCTGTTGCTGCCTTTTGCAACTTTCGTGTAGAAGTTTGTTACTTCTTGCAGACTGCAGTGCCAGCGACATACTAGGCTGCTTTCTACGAATAAGCTTGTTCCCGTTGTTCAGTTTCTCCGCCTCAAAACAGACTTTCGCATCGTTTAGCCTCCGGTGTTGATTGGCTGATTCGTTGTGCTTAGCAAATCAGATGGTGTGGTGGGCGGGACATTGCTGTAGAGCTCAGAGTGATGAGTGCAGGCAGTGGAGGCCGCGTTAGGGACAGAACGGCTGCAAAATACATGTTATCGGCTTATCGGTGAAAAATATGGCCGATACCGATAGCTATAAAAATGCAGAATATCGGCCAAAAATATCGGCCTGGCCGATTATCGGTCGACCCCTACTAGTCAATGTCTGCAGTGCTAGTTGAATCGCTTTGTTTACTCATGGCAACAGTTGATATGGACGAAAAACTCATGCTCTGAATGGCGCAATGACACACCCACTCCGGTTCGCAGGAAAAAACAAGTATTTTTTGGTTCGACTTCCGAACCAAGGTGCCACATTCCGAACCAGCTTTTGTTTGGTGGAAACGCGACGAACGGTTCAAATGTTGGTTCGCGAACGGGAACGGAGCCGGTTCTCTGTCGGTGGAAAAGGGCTATAAGTGACCAATTTATGAAGAATTTATTTTGCTCTCCCATATAGAATGATGAACATCATGCCTTGTTGACTTGTCTCTTGTTGACACCAGATGACTCCTCTTCCTTGAGCCTTCTGAGACCCCATCCTCATGGCTGGTGCCTGTAGCAGAGTTAAACCGTGTGCTCCGAGTCTTGTTCAGGGCCAGCTTTAGCTGCACCCGTCTTCCCCCTTACATGTATGTTCCTTTACTCTACTGAGGCCTGGTCGCCTGATTGGGCCATGAGTGGAGCAAGCAGCCATTCAATCACTTGAGGAGATGGCCAATGGGTAAAGAGCAGCTGTCCATCAGCACCCCCAAGGGCCTCCCCTCACACACACACACACAGACGCACACACACACACAGACACACACACACACAGCCTAGTCACTTTCACTCTAACTCAGGTGCATACCTCTGCACTGACAGCAGGGGACTGAGCAAGGATGCAGCCGCTCTGTGCTCCGTGTGTCCATCGGTCATTTGTCACAGTGGGCCATTAGCGTGCGCGGGCCTCTTGTTCCTCACGCAGATGGGGAGCCGTCGCCGCCTCATTCCCCGGCTCAGTGTGCTCCTGCTCCAGCATGTTAATGCCCTCCACAGTGGGGCACTTCCCATCTCCTTGCACCCAGAACTGCCTCATGAGGGGCATTTAGTGCCATTTATTCCAGATGGGACAGGGCTATAACCCTTTGGAAGCCAGTCATTTTTTGGCTTTATGTTGTCTCGTTTTGGAAAGGCGCTCTCTGTGAGGGAAATTCATGGGCAGATAAAATAAATAAAAAAAGCTCGGAAGAGATTTTGATTGCCTTGCATCTGCTTAACCCATTGTCTGAGCCGCGGCGATTATTTGCTGCATTCATATGGTAATCCAGCTGACCCTTAAAATCGCTGTCTGTGGCGAGCACGATGGAGGATTCTTCTAGCCAGAGGCATGGAAGCTTGCAGGGGGTATATTAGGTGTGTGTGTGTGTGTGTGTGTGTGTGTGTGTGTGTGTGTGTGTGTGTGTGTGTGTGTGTGTGTGTGTGTGTGTGTGTGTGTGTGTGTGTGTGTGTGTGTGTGTGTGTGTGTGTGTGTGTGTGTGTGTGTGTGTGTGTGTGTACAGCTCCACGCTGGGCAGAGTTTCATCCTTAGCTGGCAAGACCAGGTCTGGGCCATGGGTTGCTACCCTGTGAACCGTTACCCGCCGTTATGCCAGACTGCCCTGTTTCCCTTCATCTGAGCACAGCGCTGGGCCTCGCTCTTCTGTACCCCCCACCTTCACACACACACACACACACACACACACACACACACACAGCTACACCTGACCTGATGGGAGATGTCCTGTCCTCGGGAGCCATGTGCTGCTCTGTGGCTGTGACCTCACAGTCAGTCTGGTGTTATTGCGTTCTTCTGTGGACTGGATGCTCTGCATGCATAAGCACAAGGGAGCTGAGCTGTGGCAACCTTGTGCATTTCAATTGCCAACGAGCGCGTCAGTTTAGGAGGTGGTGCACGCTGGCCTATCCTTATGTGGGAGGTGAACTGAAACCGCCGCGCTCTCCTGTGAGAATAGCCATGTTTTCCCGTCCCCTCTCGTTGGTTGGGTTCCAATTGAGGCCAGTGTCTCTTCTCTCCCTCGCTCACCCCCATCTTTTTCTGTGCCTGTAATTTCCCCTTTACAAGTTGCAGTAAATTATGTGGGGTTTTTTTTATTATTTCTTTGTCAAAGTGGAATCAATCAGTAAACCTGCTGTCCCTTTGTAATTTCTTTTGTACGTTGGAAAAAAATGGATGTAAGCCGGGAATTTTTTTTTTCTTTATGCTCAGAGAGTCATTGTCATCAAACAACAAAGGCTCTAGCTTTGTTTGTTTATAGTCAAAGGCAGTTATTTGTGCAAAAAATGATAGATCTGCTAAATCTCATCAGAGGATGTAAAGATGCAAGATAACAATGCACGTATAGCTTTCCATCCTCCTGTCATACAAGCTCTTTTAAGTCTAACCTGCTCATCTGTAAGCAGAGAAGGGGCAGCTCCTCGCGCTAGATCAGGCAAACATATCCGTTATGAAGTGGTGCTACCTTGGAGCTTTGTTAGAGCTTGTATGCGAGCCATGTCAGGGCTGTACACTGCGAGCAGCTCGTCGCAAATGCTAGTAAATATATATTAGTGCTAATTGAAAATATGAAATGGGAGCATAGGTGCGAGTACTGAATTCAACCCTTTTATTCGCATTTTGCTCCTAAAAATCCACACCAAGTGGATCAAAGTAGGCTAGTACAATTTTCGCGCATCTGTATACACATTTCATAGTTGACAACTCTAACACTCCTGGCTGGAAACTCTCGCTGTCAGCATCAACCTCGCTGTCTCTCACACACGCAAGAATGTCACTCCAATACCATTCTTCTTTTTCTTCAATCTGTTCGTTATCAGTTGGTGACTTTGTAGCGATTACCGTTGAAACGGCAAACCATGATAAGAATGTTGACTATATAGCCTACAATTACCGTGTTCATTTCAAATATTATTATTATCACGGTTGATACACACCACGGTGTGGAAACCGTGTTAGCTTCACCCCAGCCTGCATTTGACATAGGCCTGGTTGACTTCTATGAAAGAAATCCGACTGATTCTGTTGTCTAAATGATGGATTTAACCACGATTTGGTGTAGGCTACACCTGCTTTAAAAAGGCGGAACATTTTCATTGCAAATGTGCGCATCATAGCCACTCTGCGTCTTTGTATGGAGGTTACGTTCACATTAAATCCATTCCACTAACGTTATCAGGAGAATACCGTAACGTTTTATTTTGAGCACTGGTTGTCACTCATTGGATATAACAGATATAGCCTACCAAACTCCAAGACGAGTCATGGTAGAGTAAGTTAAGCACCCAGCCAATTAAACATGACCAAGGAAAAAGTGACAACTCACGATGCCATGCCATGGTAGGCTAAATCAAGTTAACGTTACTGGACAGTGGACACTCGTCTTTTCTATTACACCAGAAATAAACCGCCCACAAAAAGTAAGGAAACTTGACTTTGGCCCATTATATCTCCACTTTAATAATACCAATCACTTAAGTGTTTTATGTCATTTTCATCGTTTATTAGTCACCTTTACAATGAGGTACAGCTTGTAAGCATTGGGCTCCCATGGAATGAGCAACACAAGCAAACGTGTAAGTAGTGCCAACAAAAAATGTGCCAAAATGGCCTGTTATGCTGTTGGAATTCACCTTTGTTACTTCAAGCATTGACGATTGCACTCTCCCACAGAAATGAGGAAAACAAAACATGTTAGGCATACATTCGTTCATTTTATACTCGGTGTCGGGGTCCTCAGTAGCATGTAGAGGATCCATATGCAGCCCCAACAGCTTGGCACCTTCTTCTCATGCTGGTCACCAACCTGGCTACATTCTGCTGTGGGATGGCATTCCATTCCTCGATAAGGATCTGTTGTCAGCCAACCTGGTTCTGTTGGTGACTCTGGCACGTACAGCACGCCCAGCAAGCCCAAGCTGATCCCACAAGTGCTCAATTGGGTTGAGGTCTGGACTCACGTCACGGCAGGCCATTCCATCCTCTCCACTCCCCAAATTCTGGAGGTACTCTCTGATGATCCCAGCTCTATGGGGGCGAACGTTGTCATCCTGGAGGATGGCATTTGGTCCAATATTCTGGAGATATGGAAGTGCCACTGGCTCCAGAATCTCATCCCGGTATCTAAACTCACCTGGTAGCACTTGGTGGCCCAAAAACGAGATGTCTGGCAGCAGAACCCTATTACTGGCCATTTTGGCCCTTTTTTGGTTGGCACTACTCAGACATTTGGCTGTATTGCTCATTCCATGATTGCCCTATGCTTACAACCTATACCTCATTGTAAAGGTGACAAATCAACGATAAAAATGATATGAAACACTTTACTGGTTGGTATTACTAAAGGGGAGATATAATGGGCCAAAGTCAAGTTTCCTTACTTTTTGTGAGCAGTTTATTTGTCTTTACCTTTGTTAGTTTTTTGAACATTTAAGTTATTTAATGAAAACATGATGTATCCTTGAACTATGCTTGACTCTTTTCCTAAAACCAAATGAAACCTAATTATGTTCACGTACATCTTAAAGTGACAGGCACTCAATTAGACCTACACACCACCCCTGTAATATCATTAAAGACGAGTGTAATCATTATGAAGTATTGAGTTTACTGAATATTTTAAGCTATAAGTAATTATGCAGATCCTAAAATGCTATAAATTGTTAGCAAAATGTATACAAATTCTGAATTCAAAATATGAAATAGAAACAAGACAAGCCATTTTCTGTGTGTGTAGGGTTTGAGCAGAGACTATGATTGCCACTGATGTGAATGATCTGTATCCTGCTTAAGGCAAGAAGGTTTTCAAGGAAATTTCATAGTGCTCCTAAATTTTTTTCTGTGCTCCTAAACTTTTTCATTTAGGAGCACCTG
This sequence comes from Sardina pilchardus, assembly GCF_963854185.1. NCBI lineage: Eukaryota > Metazoa > Chordata > Actinopteri > Clupeiformes > Clupeidae > Sardina > Sardina pilchardus. The sequence goes on along the minus strand of NC_085002.1, from coordinate 32,182,551 downwards.
TGCTCCTAGTGAAAAAGCTTAGCGTACAGCCCTGCATGTGTCCCTTACCCTATAGGAGTCTGACCCTCAAATCGGAGTTCAATGCTCCATTTTCTTTTATTTGTCAACTTTGCCATGCCATGTCCATCTCAGCCTTGGACGTTGGTCAGCTTGATATTGTTTCAGATGTCTGTCTCTTATGGACTTGATTGTGTTAATAATATTTGGTCTTTGGCCAGTGTGTTTGTCCTTAAATGCTGTTTGGTGGCAGGGTGACATATCTCACACTGACATGCTTGTTAATGTTCTTGCCATCAAAGAAAAGTTTGAACTGCACAAGCCAGTCATGGCCCATTCTCCTGCTAATGACTTTGAAGTGCAGTTGAATGCGTTTCATTTTCAATTTGCTGCTGGGAGCATTCTGTGTCTGTAGCTTTCATCATTAATATATGCCTAGTGACACTGAAGGCAGCTTCAAAGAGGCGCACACTAATCCTGTGCTTTGTCTCGCTGCTTTGGCCCTATCTTAAGGCCGATCTTGTTAACTTTAAGACCGATCAGGGCTTGTGTGTTATTGTACCTGGTGCTTGTCAGTCCGCGTTTGTCTGTTCGCAGGCCAAATCAGACAATTATTGCTGGCTCTTTTCATTTGTTAAGACATAGCCACTGAAGGAATTCCGTTGGGTACTGACTTTGAGTATTTCAATTAAAGTAGAGGAATGAAAGACCTAATGTAATAGCTATTGATTTGTAATTAACCCCCTTAATCCAAAGTGAGGAATGACATATTAGAGTTTCAGACATGCAAGCACACACACACACACACACACACACACAGACACACACACACACACACACAGACACACACACAGTGAGATAAGCTGGTTTGCGCGTAGACATCATGGCTGTTTCATTTGCGGAGGGAAGAGAGGTGATTTGGCTGCAGCGCCGGCGTGGCCAGGAGAAGTGGAGCGGGGTCAGCGGAGAGGGCGTCTCAATCTCCCTCCTCTGGGTGCCGCAGCCTTCAATCAGGCAGCCCAGGTAGCGCCCAGCAGCCAGCCTCCCACCGCCCAGTCTCCTACTGCCCAGCTCTCTCTCTCTCTCTCACGCCAGCGTCGGAGGTGTTGCGTTAGCTCTGAAAGCCCAGCGGTCGCGCACTAAGTGCTGCATCCATAAATTAATCAGCCCCGGGCCGAGCGCTTCATGGAAGATTGTAAAACCTTGTATAACAAGTCATTAGCCTTGTCACCCCTTGACAGTGTAATACATTTGGTAAAGAAAAGAAAATATATAGCTGGCCATTCTCAGCAGAACTCACAGACGAAGTGGTACTTTTCAAAAATAAAAAATGCTTGCCCAGATTTCATATAGACAGGCTTTAGTTTAATGTCAATGAATGAGATTTTCACTGTTGTGTTCCGTGTGAGTTTGCGGCTTCTCTTCTCCTTACCCACTTATCTATGCAACAATTGCCTAATTGCTGAACATCTTCAGGGGTCACTTGAGACGCCTCTCAGCATGTAAATAATTAATTACAAGCTGTGAGGGGTCCTAATTTAGCTTCAAAATGGCAATCCATTATGTTGTTTGCCTATTAATAATCAGTAATGGGGAGAAGGCTCAGCATCCCTTCAACAGTGAAATAAAGGCCAGTGGACCATTTGCCGTGAATTAACATAGGCAAGACCCAGGCATTAACCCTTGTTGTCATGGACGATTTGCCCATTCTCCTAAAGTTATTTGTTAGGCTTTGTTTTTTCCTGTGTAATCTTTTTCTGGGTCGTCTCTGAAACCCTGCCCACGGTGGACTTGACCCCATCATGATAGTTTTGTAATTATGGCATGTAAATATTTCCTGGGTGCAAACACAAGTCTGTCCCAAGGGAGGACGTGTTATTTTGGAGGCTATTAATATTTCCGTTAAGTGTGTTCTACCCCAAAAGGACCTGCATCAAGCTTCACTCTTGTCATGAAAGCCATGGTCAACTTCAAGTCTATATAAGGCAAGAACAAGCAGAGGGCTTTATAGCATGTGCTACCTTGTTCTGTTGTCTTAGTCCCCCAGTCTCTCTCCATTTGTTTGTATGGCATCAATCTCTGTTTCACTCCCTTACAGTATGTTGCTGAGCAAGCTCTGTTTCCCTCTCCTCGTACTCCAGCACTATCAGTTCCCTATTCTCCTTCGCTCTTTTTTAGGTCATGGAAATTTGATTTATTAACCTTTATTGATATGGTATAAACAAACACTTTTGTGGAGCCTGTGCTTAATCTGGCTTTGTGAACACAGATAGAAATGCATTATCTGCAGATTTGGGGGGGGGGGGGGAACAAACCCCAAAGTCCATTTGTTGACCCATTAGTGACAGCCAGTGGGTCCTCTGGTGTTGGTCTGTCTTATTTATTGACGCCGCCATGATGTCATTCTGTTGTGCGTGTTGTAGCTGCTCACTCTCTCTTGTACTACCTCGAGAAATGTGATTATTTCTGGAGTCTTGGCTGCCTCTCTCTCCATCGCTCTGTCTCCTGCTTTCCTCCTGTGCGCACATGTTTGTACAGCTGGTCTGTTTTTGTCACTCATCCTGGTGCAGCCTGCCCTGCCCTGCCCTGCTCTCCCGTGTGCTTCAGTTGGGAGACTGGGCAGCGGGCTGGACTGAGCTGACCAACACAGCATCATGGCCCTGCAGGACCATCGGTCACTATTTAGACTATTTAGAAATGAGAAAAGATCAGCCACACACTTATATATTAAAGAAAAAAAATCCACGATCTCTAACAACATTGACCACCACTATTGCCAAGAGGCAAGACTATCCATCAAGATTTTACTAAGATTCTCTGATATCATTATTATTTATTTATTCCACTGCTCGGTTGAGTTCCCCATTGTCCTGCGTTCTATAAGGGTGTGCATTAACTTTAGATATACGCACGGCTATGAAGTAGTTCCATTGTTTTTGACCGTATCACACTTGAATATTAATTCGCCAAACTTGTTGTGAAGTTCCTCCGCTTCGCGTCGGGCCGTATCACCGTCTAGAACGTGCATTAACTTTGAATAACCGCACGGCGTGTCGTCCATTATCCCGTACTTATACCACTGCTTGGTCAAATTTGCTATTGTGATGCGCTATTTAGAACGTGCATTATTTTTCTATATTATAATTCCGCCTGCGGCGTCGGGTCCTTATTACCACTTCGAACGTGCATTATTTTCCTATAAACGCACGGCGCGTCGTTGATTATCCCTTACTTATTTATTTATTTATTTATCGTTGCCACCAAGGGCCCTCTCTGACCTTGGTACTGAAAGTCTAATCTGTCTGCGGTGGGTCACATTATGCGGCTCCTTTGCCGTGTCCGTGTCCTTCAGCTGGTGTCCTTGTGCAGCTCCTCCAGGGTGGTGAGGGCTGGAGCGGCTGTCCTAATCCTGCGCCTGATCTCCGTGACATGCTGGCCTCTCCACCCCAGTGAGATCTGAGGATCTCTCCCCCCTCAGCCGCCGTTCTGCAGGCTGCACGGACAGGACGCCGACATTGCTATGGCATCTGCATCACTATTCCTGCATTGGGTGTTGGCAGCTCCCTGCCTTTCCTGGTCTCTCAGTCTCACACACACACACACACACACACACACACACACACACACACACACACACACACACACACACACTGTGGGCGCTGAGTCATCCCCAGCATCCTGCAGTCATTTGCATGGCTCAGGTCTGGCTGTGAGAATCACACAATCTATTTACTGGCTTGCCCTCGCTCGATCCCCCACCCCCCTCCAAAAAATAAATACTGTGCTTCCCGTAAAACATTTCTTGTGATAAGGAACACGTCTTCATGAAATAAACGTTTCATATGTTCTATATCTGGATGCAAGATAGCGCTGTGTCCTGTCATCTTAAAAGGACACATATTATCTCTGACTGGTGTGCGTGGCTGCGTCACTGGGTTTGTGATTGTGTCGGAGTTGGAGATGAGGCCACGTGCAGACGCGGGCGAGGGGGGTATTGCGCACTGCCACTCGTGGCCGGACGTGGCCTTTTAGCGGCGGGTGTGTGCGATGAATGCAGCTCCCGCGGTCAGATAAGATTAGCGTCTCCGTTGGGAGCGCTGAGTGACTAAGTCCAGTCCGTGTGGCTGCTGCAGTGGCCCGTCTCTGTTCAGCATCAGAGGGGGACCAACGCTTTCTCTGGGCTGACTATTTGTCTCTGGGGAGCAAGCTATGAAGCGGTTCATGGAACGAAAAACGAAAATCAGAAACCATTGATCGATTGCTTGGAACAAAAATGGTATTTTTTAATGTTCTGGATCAGAAACATGTGTTTGAAATAATGGTAATCAGTTTATAGCTCTATTTTTTCGTTCTTTTTTTATTACACCAATTATAAATATTTTCTACTTGGTGCGCTTCTCTGGATGGTGGACTGGCTAGCTGCAGACAGTGAAATGTCAATTGTCTTAATGAAGTTAAGTTTGAAATGAAATGTGTCTCCCTATTTTCAACAGAGGAGGTAAATATTGTGTTGTGTCCCTATAAATGTTGGTCTAAGACAGGGATTCCCAAACTGTGGTACGTGTACCACCAGGGGTACGCAAGCTTCCACTAGGGGGTGCGTGAGATGAAAAGGGCAATGTCGGAAAGGGGGTTAAAAATGAAAATGTCAAAATCTTAAGCCTATGTTCTTTGTTCTTCATGTTTCATAATGTTGTTCTCCACACTGCGTTTAGTGTGAGAGCTAATTTTTTAGGTTTTGGTTTTATTTGTAATCATGTAGGGCAGTTAATTAAACATGATGCCTGGAATACGTCAATAGAATGCGTTACATTTTTATCGTGTCGGATTGTTGGGGGTACGGATTGTTGTTGGGTACGGATTGTTGTGTAAACTAGAACTAATGTTGAAAATCGCTAGCCTAGCCTGAAACATTTTTGTCGTTTGACAATAAACAACCAATTTTGTCATTCGCGTATACAGAGGTAGCCTAAATGTATAAATTATAAGTTAAAGTTTATGAGTTTAAACAATAACAGTATGCCATTAGCAACGAATATAGAACACTATGATATAACACTATACTCACTTAAACCGTTATTAACAGTTTGTTTTCTTTCTCTCTTTTCCACTCCAGCTCAATTTCAGATGTGTTCAGCTGACAACATGGCAGGATGGATTGGTAAGTACATTTCTAAAACTTGATTTGGGAGTTGATTTTGTCGTTCATCATGATCTGTTGGTTGGAACTACCCATACTGCACAACTTGAGCTTCTCATCTGATCCAGCTAAACCTTAGATATTTGCGTCTCGTGAAGAATGTTTACAGAAGCTGGCAGGATCTCCATGGCAAGTTACACATCCAGATGCCTTACATTAAGGAGCTAGGAATCACTCCCCTGCTGTTTTGAGTGATGTAGTGATGTGATGTTTGCTTTCTGTGTATAAATAGGGACCCCCCACACACAGATACACCACCTCCCATCACTTTTATACTCATATTCATTTTGGGATATTGCAACACAGGGTCCTCAGTCCAAGCTCCTTGTCCATATAATACCCATGTGTCTGGTTTCTGTTTGGACACATTGTGTTGGGTCTGTCTCGGCAAGACGGGGTGATGGAGCCCTTGTGTGACTCCTCGACCACCTCCTGAGTTTTCCACTGATGGGGGTGGACTGGGCACAAATAGCACAGCACTTCCTGTGCCCTCTACAGGCCTCGCATGGACCCATGCATGCACTCCTGAGCAAAGACAAACACGCACACACATGAACATACAAGCGTAAATGGCATTTCCCCCCACGTCTATGGTATGAGTTGCCCTGAGTTCCCCTCCAGACCTCCTGTGGATGCTTTTGAAGTCCAGAGAAGGTTGTTATGCACGTACAGGCTCTGGGCCCAAGAGTTATGAGCTCAGCAGGACACTCTCTCGTGTGTGTCCCTCCCTCCCTCTCTCTCTCTCTCTCTCTCTTACTCTCTCTCTGTCTCTCTCTCTCTCTCTCTATCTCTCACTTACTCTCTCATTCTCTCCCTACCTCTTTATGTGTTCTCTCTCTATCTCTCTCCTCTCTCTCTCTCTTTCTCTCTCTCTCTTACTCTCTCATTCTCTCCCTACCTCTTTATGTGTTCTCTCTCTCTCTCTCTCTCTCTCTCTCTCTCTCTCTCTCTCTCTCTCTCTCTCTCTCTCTCTGGGTCATTCCACCTCAATTCAACATCTCAAATTTGCTTCAAACTTTTACCATCTAAAGGATAACCATTTAAACTAATTTAGCCAAAATATTAGCTTAATATGCCTAATGCATCCAGAGAAAAGCATTTTTGAACATTGTACCCCCCTTCTGATTTTTGGCACATTTGTGCCCTCATCTAAATCTGCAGCAAAGTTCAGATGTCATTATCTCAAAAAGTGTTCAAACTAAAGACTTCAAATGTTCTGTGAATAATGATTGCTATCTATAGATTACACTTGGGCATTTGTGACATGGACATTGTGTTGATAATGACTATGTAACAATCTTATGAAATCAGCAATCAGCAATCAACTAATAAAATATTTCCTGAATAAAATGCCACTAGATGTCACTATTTAGTGACATCAGCCATTTATTGTTGTAATAGAACAATATTTCAAAAATAAAATTTCAATAACTGCAGCCATAATACCATCTTGACATTTCTCTGTCTGAAAGCCCATTTCATACTCTTTCTGGAGACGTGTTCATTTCATTAGTATAGCTTGTCATACCTCTGTTATGGGGAGATGAAATATCATCCAAATGTATTATTTTTCAGTTTTGTTTTGCAATAATTCCATCACAATGTAAACACCTCTTCATTACTTTTTCAAAGATGGCTTAAACACATCTGTAGATAGACATAGTCATTTGCTAAACATTTTGTTTATAAATTGTGTAATGGGGAACCAAATGTGGGTGTTGCGCAATTTCTGATTGCGCAAGATTGTTACACAGTCAGTATCAACACATGCGGTATAAATGTCCATGTTGAATCTGTAGGTAGCAATCAGTATTCATTGAAAATTTGAAGTCTTTATCTTGAACACTTAAAACTTAATAACATCTGAAATGTTTTCTCTGGATGTATTACGAATATCAAGCTAATATTTTGGCTAAGTCCGTTTAAATGGTTACTCTTTTGATGGTAAAAGTTTGAAGCAAATCTGAGATGGTCAAGCAGAAAGTTTCTCTAAAATCCGTTGAATTAAGGTGGGATGACCCCTCTCTCTCCCTTTCTCCTCAGTGTCCCCCCCCACCCCCCACCCCCCACCTCTGTATGTGCAGTCTGTCAGGACAGCCTGCTGAGATGGTCTCACTGGTACCCAAATGGCATTCCCACATGTATGGGATTCACTTTTCCCCAACCACAAACCCCTCGAGCGTGGGACCCCATGACATCATGGGATATCTCTGATGGATGATTCTTCATCCTCCGTTAGTTCCGTGGACCATATTCATCAATGCTGTTTTCCAGCGAGTCTGCCAGACATGGGCTCCCCTTTAATTAGGGGAGTTCTTTGGGGATATGTGACCACAGCAGTTGCGTCCAAGGTGTGGAAGACCATATGCACACGGTTTGGCAGTATATACTCTTGTGTGAAAAAAAAGAGTGCAATAAAGTGCTGTTACGAAATCAGGTCATCAGTCTTCAAAGTCATTTAAAATCCTGGAAAACATCACATTTTTATTCATTTTCTCCTCCCACTAACTGAGTGGGGAGCACTCGCATCCCCGGTCACAAAAGGTGCTGTTGTTCAGACCCTTGCAATCTCTCAACCTTGAAAGGAATAGGTTGAAGGTCTCACAGCCCAACTCTCAGCCCCCCAACGTACACATGTTTTCCTTGATGGCTTCGCTGGTGCCCCATCCCCTCCCCTCCCCTCCCCTCCCCAAGACCCCCAAACCCTCAACAAACAGATAAATCTCATGCATATTGCATCTGCTGTTATTCGTCCCAAGGCACCACTGGGTTCTTGCATGGATGAGCAGTGACTCTGAGAAGGTCCTTATTGAAAGTATGTGCTTCTCCCCTAGCTGCCCAGGATCATTTGTCACGTGACTCTCTCATGCGGGCGGGCGTGCGGGCGGGCGTTTTATGGGAGCCCATATGCCTCCATGGCTCCCGGGCCACCACGGCTCTGCCTTTCATCTTTATTAGCCTGGCATGAGCGCTGGTGGCCCTGCAGCTCCTCGGAGCATGAGCGATGCCAGGCGCATCCTCCCCTCTTCAGCATGCAGAATGTGGACATGCATGCCGCCTCCTTTATCTCGCCCTCCCAGATTTCATTTGCTATTCCACTCTTAATTGTATTTCCGGGCAAGAGTTGTGTGAGTCTTTGCTGTTTGGTTGGCAATTTGTCCCTTTTGCATCAGACCATTTTGTATTACTATTACTATTATAAGAATGTTGTAACAGGCTGGGAGCAGAGTGCCCACTTGTAGCCAAAGGAGAGTAACTGGTCAAAGTGTGTCAAAGTGAGTGTGAGTCAGTGACTGACTGACTGACTGACTGACTGTGTGAGTGCGTATGTTTGTAATGCTTGTCTACACTGTTTGGTTCTCAGCAGGGATCAGAGAGACCTTTGCTGGCCAGTAATGTCACCAGAGTGCCCGCTGACTTGCTCAAGTCCCAAGAGAACTTGTCTCATTGTCATTCAGCACTAGGCCACTCTGGGTGTGATCTCACTGTGCTTGAGTGAAAGCGCAGATTTATTTGCCTCTTGGGGAAATGGCAGCGTCCTGAGTAAAAGATTCCTTTCAGCAGCGCCTAAAAGGGGGCTTATCATAAGCGTTCAGCCCCTGACATAAAATGTTTGGCACAGATGTTAATTGTTATCCTGCTTGTCTGTGTCCATGGGGCAGGAATGAGAGAGTGAGGGAAAGTATGAGAGGCCAACAGTATGGAAGAAATGAAAGGGAAGATGGAGGACAAGGTGGTGGTGGCAGTAGGGAGGAAGGGGCTGGGGGGGTTACAGTCGAATCCCACCAACTCTCTTTCGGCTTTCTTTTGTATGGAAGTGTGACCCAAATTCCTGCTCTGGAATGTCGCTTTCTCCTTGGCGCTCAGTCCAGCTCAGACAAGCAGAGCGGCAGCAGCACTTGTGTAGCCTGGCTGAGCGAGTGTATGAAGTGTAAACACTTGTTGAAAGCTCTCCATGGGAAGCCCTAAATGGTTCCATATGGGAGGCTGTGGGCCCTGGGCTCCCTGGGGGGCCGAGCCTGGATACAGGAGAGGGGGAGAAATGGAGAATGAGCAGCAGGGAGACATGTCTGTTATATCAGTGCTTCCTTCAGGGGAGAGACAGATATGTCCTCATCCTACCAGAGAAGGTCAGTTTCCCTCCCCCAGGTCTCCCATTCATTAGCCTCTGTGCCTCGCTCACCCCGTCCTCCTCCGCTCTGTCACGCACTCTGTTTTTGATGTCTGGTGAAATATCCGATAGTGGTGTCGGTAAGAAATCAATATTTTTGATCAGATTCTATTTTTCATTCTGAAGCCCTGCTTTCGACCCTGCTTGCTTGTGAAGAGATTGACTTTTATATGGTCCCTCAGTAATTGAATATTTTTATAGTTATGCCTCATGCTGCTGCTCTCGAGCAGCATGTCAGCAAAGGCCAAAAGGTTTTGTTTTATAGAATTGAACCTAAATATTTTGTGATTAATTATATAGATACATAGTGTCTATTTTCTCTCCTATTGCTGGGCTTTGGACAGGCAGGAAGTGTCTTTTCAGACTTCATTCAATGTTATTGCTTTTGAAAGATTTTTTCCTTACATTTATGGGAGTTTGTTTTCTTAACTCAAAACTTATGAGTCCAGATATCAGTTACTTTTCATGAATGTCTGTCAATTATTTTTCAATTGACCATATCATGTCATTCCTTTAGCTTGTAGCTTTTATATTATTTGTAGCAAGTATTGTGTAGTACAGTTTAAGATCTCCACTTTCATTCTGCACAGTCCTGTTCATATGCCCCTTATTTGGTACAATGCCGTGGGTCTTTTCATCTCTGTAAATAACTCAGACACGCTGTGTTGCAATGCCAGGGTAGATGGTGCCCGCTTCCTTTGTATGCAGCGGTCATCTGACTGGCAGCGAGCTGTCGTGCATCTCTGGTTTGCCTTTGGCATGCGTGAGTCGGGAAGAATCCTCGCAGCCCTTCAGATGCTGTCAGCCGGCCCAGATCGATTCGCCGCGCCAGCTCAGGACAAATCTGGATGACATTAGGATCCCCACACTTATTTAAACCACCTGAAACGCCCCACGCGGCGCCCGCAGCCCTGGTGAGGTGCGCGGCACACGGGAGCGAGGAGCGAGGAGCGCGGAGCGAGGAGCGAGGAGCGCGGCCGCCCGGGCCTCTCGGGGTCCCTAACCCGCCGCATGGGGCCCTGTTCAGGAAACCGCCTTCCAGCCAGAGCGGATCATTTGAACCCTGCTTTGAAAAATGGGTTTTCTGGGGCCTTGGGTGGCGGGGTTTATGTATGAGCGCGTAATGTAATGAAAACACATGATGGAGCCGGTGCCTGCTGCTCCCCTTCAGCATCTCATTAATGAAAGCCTGGGCCTCATCCATCACAGAGAGCACCAGCTCCCCGGACTAGGTGTCACCATCGCAGGTGTGCCCTTCCCTCATGCTCTCACCCTTTACCTCCCATTTTTCTGCTCCAATGTCCTCTTCCGATGGTTTCATTTCCTGTTTCTCCTGACTTGTCTCTGCTCCGCCAGCTGAGCGCCTGTAGAAGGATCTCCACTCTCAGCCCCCTCCCTTGCTGATGAGCTTTTAGCTATGACCTTCTCCATCATTCCCACAATGGAGCTTTTGAGAGTGCTCAGGCACTCCCGAGTCTCAATGAGGACTTGTTCTTGCTGTGATCAAGGCTGTGGATGCCTGTAGACAGGGGTAGTTGTTCTGTTGAGTACTTCTTCAGTCCCGGATGTCATTTACTGTATGAGCAATATGCAGAAATGAGTATAAAGAAGAGATGTTTCTGAAGCGTACTGCAGTAGAAGCGGAATGGGAAAATACACATATTTGTGAAATGTTGCAAGTACTCCACTATATAGGCTGAGGCTTCAAAAGGAATGCTCATATCATTTTATGAGTGCATGAAATCTGCAACATATCATTTTATAAGTAGTCATACTGGGCTCCTGAGAAGTTCTGCCTGGTACATCATTTTATTATCCATTTGGCTGTATTTGTAAATATTTAATTGTGTCTGTGCGTAAATAGATCAATAATATATGAGCAGATGTCAAACTTGAACAAATCATTGTTTTGGCAAATTCCATTACAGCACTCAGAAATGTAAAAATATTTCCATCGTATAATTTTGAATATTTTGCTTATATCGCCTCTGGCACAGTCGCCAGAGGGTGGAGACCCATTCCCTCCAGCTTTAGTGTTCGTGTAGTGACTTGGCTGTTGGAAATAGACTTATCTTAATATCTTTAGTGAAATCCAGAAAAGGTCCGCAAGTTAAATTCCTTGAAGAATGTCTTGCATGGCATTGATGTGCATGTTAAAATAATCAACTTCAGAGAAAAGGCCATTGTATTAAGAGTTGTTGAGCAATGTAATCTACCAAATCTTCGGCACTCACTCAAGACAGCTCCATTGCTTTTAAAAATCATTTCTCCTCTTGTGCTGATGGCAAAATATTTGCCATAGAAAATCGTTTTGACATGTTTCAGTGTACTTGGAACAAAATGGAAAGATGATAATTGAAAACACACAAAGACATCAGATGGATCCAGCTTTTGGTTTGCAATAGTCTGCAATTGGACAGGCTTACCAATATTGTACTACATGTTTTACTTCGTATAACTGTATGTGGCAAATAATTTAAATAGGCAGACATGATTCATTTCCTTAAAATCACTTTTTTAAACCATTAACCACTTCACTCAAAGTCATTACGCATATGGAAAGGGCCTCTGTAGACAAAGTAAGGTATTTTTCCCTTCTTAAGTCTAAGGAAAGGCTATAAAAAGGAATGTGTACATTACCTTATTATTATTCTGTTCGCCGCCAGCTTACCAAATGCAGTACAAACTACTGTCAGTTAAAGCTGCACAATTTGGGGAAAATGTCTAATTGTGACAATTTTTTCTGACGGATATTACGATTTGCTATATCATTTTTGAATGTCAATGAATTGATTTGGTTGGATATTCCAAGTGTCTGTTTAATTTGTGCCCCCTGATTGGTGAGCTTGCCCAGTGCACAAGAAGCACAGCACCCTCACGGACTGTGAAGCTCACCAATCAGAATTACTGCCAGAAGGGGCACAGTCAAGGAGGACGAAAGGAATATAAAAGTTATAAATATGACAAAATTAGCTGCATTATTATTTGTAGCTTGTGAGATTAGGTAGTTGCGTTGGTTCATATTTCAATTGCGATAATTGTGCAGCCCTACTGTGAATGAACACAAAAGGAGAATTAATTAATTAGGATTAATTCATCTTTAATGTTGCTATCTTTCTACAGCTCACTGTTATAATATAATAATATAATATGGTTTCTTTTTCTCAGAGGGGAAAGATTGGAATGATGAGCCTTGCTGTAGAATGTGTTTGCTCTTTATTATTTCTCTTCATTTTCACTATGGTCTAAAACACATTATTAGGGTGACCAAGACCTTTAAACTTGAACTTGGCCACCCTTTGGCTCTGCTTTTGCTTCCTAGTACAGAGTACAGCAGTACATCATAATCACAGATATCACAGCACTGCAGGCTTTCATAGTCTTGTACCAGCGACAAATTGTTGAATAAACTTTCAAGAGTCATTCAGACTGGCAGATAAAGATGATGATGATGATTTTAAATGCATTTTCTTCCATGTTCTCCCCCATGCTGGTCTGAATCAGAGAGAATGCAGCCTGATGGCCCTTTGGCTCTGGCCATTGATTTTGCCGTCCCCTGGAGATCCAGGCCTTCCCATGATTTAAGAGGCCCTGGCTAACTGGCTGCTTGATGTGTGCACTGATGCTGGCGGTCCATGCGTGGTCATTTGAGCTGGAGCTCTGTGATGCTCTAAGTATGCCTGTTCCCCATGAGTTGGGAGCTTCTCATCAAGCCCCTTTGAATTTCCCACACGAGAGAGGGGGCAGAAAATTATTTATATAGTGGTTATCGACCTGAAAGCCACTTACCCTTGGCGTTAATTAATCTGGAAAAGTTTTCTTTGGAACTTGCCAGTGTCGTACTGTGCAGGGAGGCTGAGGCAACGTGTCTACCAAAGCGGAAGAGGGGTGAGAAAGTTCAGGATGGGCTGTGTTTTGAGTGATTACACATAGAGGATCAGGTGAAAGAAGAAGAGTTTTCAGTGTGCTGCAGTAATTGAAGCCAGATGTGTCTCTGGGTAATAAATGAAACTTTCTCTTTGGTGTAAATGAGGAGAGCTGGTTTGATGAACAATTTGCCTGGCCCCAGTATCTGCTCTCCCTCTCCCCCCTGAGGGCTCTCTGGAGATTGTGTCCCAGTAACTGGAGAGAGGGAGCTCTGTGTGAGCGTGTGCTGGAGGAGATCACATGGCGCTGTGCTGTGCACTGCAGCTCACCCAGCGTCTAACCTGCGCACTGAGGACGCTTCGCCTTTTGCCTTTCATTTGGATTGAGCTTGGCTAATAATAATAATGATGATGATGTTTCAGCGTCCATTTTAAATCTTTCATTCATGTGTCATGTGCTCAGACAAAAACGTATTGGATGTGTGTTGCTGAAAGGAAGGGATAAAGCCAAATATCTTTGTTTTATCTAAATGTATGGCTTGTGTGTGAGAAGGGAAAGAAGTGACAGACCATTGTATTCACCCCACAGTAAGCCTGTGGTCATTAGAGTGATCTAAAGTTATTGTCAGATGGCACTTTGTCTCCTTGACTGTCATGTTTTTCCATTGTGCCATTGTATTTGAGGGTTTGTATTAAGTGAAGTTGTGCCAAAACCGTGTGAGCAGGAGAAGAACACTATCCTCTCATGTCTTTCAGACACCAGGAAAACCCTCAGGGATCAACTTTGGGAACGTCTTCCCAGATGAGGCGGACCCACTGGAAGTGTGGAGAAGTTAAAGGATCATGGAGATAACCAGCTGTTCATGTCCGGATTTGTATTTTATATTGTTTTTTTTTTGTGTTTTCAATTTAAGTGTACATTCTTAAGTGTTTTTTAATAAACCTTTAATTATTTACCAACATTTTTTCTTGTTTTTGTCACGTTAAATTTTGCATGGGGTGCTGTCAGTGTGAAAGCGTTTGGTGTATTCAACAGCCACTCCGGGCCCGGTCCAGTGCAATTACGTTGTCAGAGGGAGAGAATAGATGGTTCAATCAAAAAATCTGCCTAAGTCTTTCCCACACTTGTCTTGTTTGTCTATGCTTCAGACAATGAACCTAGATTATGGTATACACAGCTGAGGAAGATTAAGCTATTGCCATAGAATACACGTCTGATAAACCGCAAAGAAGATGTCCGCATGCAAAGCTTGTGTTGGAAGCACTTCCCTTTCAATGTGTGCCCAGTTATATAAAGCGCCGGCTTCATTTAATTAATTGAAAGCACGTAATGATTCAGATCCGGGAAGCGCCGTCTCTGCCTACTCGGACCCTCCGAATTTAAAGGATAAAAGAGTTAGTGCTTGTTTGTGTCCTTTAGTCCTTGCAAGACACTGATTAAGAGGAAGCAGAAGAGCAGAGATTTGGTCAGAGGAGGGGGGGCATTATCAGGCGCTGAATCTCACTTGTCGTGAGAGTGTGCAAGATGGCTGCTCTCTCTCTCTCTACGCTGTTTAGTTAGACGAGGGGTCCGTATCCAGTGTCGGGGAAGCAGCGCGGAGGTTAACCGTGAAGGTGAGGAGAGATGAGCCAGTCCACTGGAGAGTGGAATTGTGAGACAGAGGTGAATCCCTCCCTGCCTGTGTGCATACACACACACACACATACGTGTACACACACACACACTGTTTCAGGTGGTGTGTTGTGCATTAATGAGGTGTCCATTTTCATAAATCTTTTGTATGAGGGACAAAAGAGTAAGAGGGCTGGAAGGCAGGGCTGTAACTACTTTTGGCCAGCTGCTGGCTGGCGTTGCCCTTTGTCACGGGCCTTGTTATTCAAATTGCATTATCCTCATCTGATGTGCCCTGAGGAGGCAACAGTCAAAGCTGCGCAAGATCCACAAATGTTTGGCAGCTAGGCTCTGCCCCTCTTGTCCGTAGTGAAATGTGAGGTGATCTGCGAATGCTGAAATCCAAGCCTCAGAAAAGAACTCCTCTTACGTGTCCTCCTAATGCCCTTCCAAGAGCACTTGTAGATACATTACAGATACACTCCTACATCCACATGTTTATTCAGTAGCCATAGTTGTCCAAAAAGACAGCAATGCAAGGGAAAAAATGCATTATTTATCATGTCTGCACCTTGGAATCGACTGCCATGACCCCCTTTTTGTTGTCAGCGTAATGCACTTCCATTTAAAGACTTTTCTGAAATGCTATGGGAATGATCATTCTAGCACTCTGCTGTAATGCAACAGGTCTTTCATCCATTTTAGATGGAGGCGCTAAAAGCTCATTGTGCGTCTGCCCCTGATGAGTACGCTGGGGGAAAAAAGTGCTGATGCTGATTGGACCGGCTGCTTTGAGCTCAGTGGGAGAGTAGACTTGCCCTGTACGGCTGGAAAAGAGGGAAAGAAGAAAGATGTGAGAAGCTGGCAAAGCCAAAGTGAAATAGCCCTGATCAGTGTTCCAAGCCTAGCTTGCCATGATCAGCACTGTGGGAGTTTGAGAGTGATTGTCCTTGTTTCCTAATCCTGTGCCACTTGTACATGTGTGGCTACTCTCCACCTCCAGGTTGCCTGGTGTCCACTCCTCTGAGGTGAGTGAGGAGTCTGGTGGGGAGGTGCCTTGTTTTTGCCCGTCATTTCGAATCATGCGTGAGTGGCTCCATGTAAACAGCTTTCAATCCGATCTTGCATTTGTTTGAAAGCATGCGGCAGGATGATTAAATGTGTTCAAGGTCTAGAGATGAGCTGCAGTGGAGGTGAGTGAGTGTGCAGGGAGGGAGGGAGTCCAGGGAGAGAAACAGGAGACCAGGCCAGAGGCCTGCCAGAGTTCCTAGGACTTTGCCGCTAATTGGAACCAGAGCTGAAGCGTGGATGGCGGACGGTGACACGAGAAGCCTCCGCCGCTGGCTTCCCGCCCCGTGGCCCCGCAGTCACGCCGGGGGCCCCCACACCGACCCCAGCCCAGCCCAGCGCGGGGGCCCAGGCTTGGCCTGCGCTCGCACCTCCATAGGCGTGAGCCCGACCTGGCTTCGTCTGGCTGCCTTCTTGCTGCAGAGCCAGGCCAGCCATCCTAGACGGAAAAGCCCTGGGGCTCGTGCTTGGTTGCCTGAAACTGTAAGACAGCGATGACTGACGGGCTCATCCCCCTCCTGGTGTTTGGGGTGCAGTGAAGCAGGCAGTGTTATCGCCACGACCAGGAACAGTACGGGGCTGCAGCTAGACGCAACACATATATACACACACACACACACATCCGATTAACAAGGGACGCACACATAAGTTCACCTCACACCCCGTCGAGACCCATGCATGCTAATGTAAGAAAATGGATTATGGATATTATGGATCTTTGTTTTAAAGTTGCTTTTGTCCCCTGGTTGAATGCACATTTTAATTGTGCATTTCATGAATGCCTAGTACTCCAAATGATGTTCTTGTTTTCACTGCAGCACATCAAGTGAACTCTCAAAGCCGATTAGCGAACCTACCAGTGCATATTTCAGCTCGCGCCGGAGAAAACAACCAAGCGCTTCACTATTTTTTCTCCCAAAAATCCTCTGAAAAACAAAGGAGTGGCTTAACACTGGAAATTGAATTATTCTGTTCAGTTCTGTGGCATACCAACCAAATGCAGAACTGCGTGAGTCACAAAGTATGACATGGACAGTTTGTCTGCGGCCGGCCTGTCCGACAGAATCGTTTGGGCTGTCAGAGTTCTCTCCATCACGTCCTCCTCTTGATCTGGGAAGCGACTGAGTATCTAGAATGATCCCTCACCACTCACTCTGATCGGAAATCCACACCTACACTCTGCTGCAACTATTGAATCATCATAGCACTGGGGGGGGGGGGGGGGGGGGGGGGGTTAGTATTCCTAAAACTGGATACCTCCTCTAGGACGAGGGCTCCAGTCCTCTGTGACTGGTCAGTGCTGATGACCCCTAGCTCCTGACTGTTCTGTGCTAGTAGCTACTACTGACTAGTTCAGCAATAGTGCAGTGCAACCAGAACATTTTCAGACCCTTTCAAGTTTTCCATATTTTGTAATGTTTCAGACTCATCTTACAATGGATTTGATTATTTATTGTCTTCATCAATTTACACAAAATGTCCCAATATGCTGCAGAAAAACAGCTGTTTGGAGTGTTTTGGAAATGTATAAAAGACTGAAATATCCCATTTACCTGATAATGTCCAATGAATTAATTTAGGCATAACTGTACTCTAACCCTTAGAGCCCGATTGACGCAAAGTGTTTGATATACTGGCGAACCTGTAATGGGCTAGATATGCCACCCATGTCAGATGAAAGAGGAGACACTGAGCTGCAGTATCAATTGATACCAAGTGCACCCTTCTAGGTTATAAAACAGACAAAGTGACAGCAAAATAATAACTTCATTTAGCTCGACTTACCCCATGTGTTTGTGTTTTTGTGGCATAGTATGTTCACGCTATCATGTGTTTCTCTATGGCAAGGCATGTTCATAATCTGGTTTTGAGATCCTAGCAAATTCCTGTATGGTATCCAATTCAATACTCATATTGGATATAAATTTGTTTGACAAAATAAACATGTTTTTGTCTTCACTTTGTTCATTGCAATGTAGAAAAACTGCTGTAGAGAAACATCATGTGTGCTACTGCACAAACAAGTCAGCTCAGATGAGCTCGTGTCACAGATATGTAGCACAGAAAGGTCATTTTTCATCACTAAATAAAAATTGCCCTTTATTTCTGTAAGGCACACACCACATATCTCTGTAAATTGCTCAGCCCCAAAGGATCCCTCCACCATGGTTCTTATATTACCAGATTCAGGACAACAGTCAGGAATACACAAGCATGAAAATCATGTCGAGCTGTCAGCTTGCTGTAGTGAGATGCACCTCAAAATATAAGATTTTTTACATTGTGCTTTTTTTTATTTTTATTATTTAAAAATACAAATCAAAGTATGCAAGTATTAATACATGATATTGTGGCAGATCTGGGTAGCCTCTACAGTGCTGAAAAAAAACAAACAATATGTAGCATTTGTGAATGGCACATAATGACCAGGATAAATGCTCCGATCAAAAGGTAAAAATGCCCTTAAAACAGCTTAGGGTTTATAGGGCTAATCAAGTTGTAGGATAATCTCAAGGTCCATTGATAGAAGTTGGATGCACCAGAGCTCAATTGCAAGCATCATAACAAAGGGTTTGAATACTTATGTAAGGGTAGCCTAACTAGCTCCTACCACTTCTCAAGGAGACGTGGTCTGACAACCAAACGTTTATTTTCTCGTATAGACCCTTTTCACGTGATGTCAGCAGCTGGGTATAATATACAGTCATAACATAACATAACTTTACTCTCAAATCAATGCAGCTACGAGAGCACTGATTGCAAACGATAACAGAACATAACGTTAGTCCTAACGTTAAGAGACCCGTGCTATACATAGCAGCAACTTCAGCTAGCTAACATTTTAGCAAGTTGGTTTGATATTGGATATTCGTATACTCAATGAAAGGCCGTTCCTTATTTTGAATCTCTGTCGAATATCCACTATCAAACCAACTTGAAGCTGCTGAAGTTGCTGCTATATATTAAGGATTAGGCTACTGACTTTACTCTCAAATCAAGGCAGCTACGTGACGGCAATGATCGCCAACGATAACAAGGAAAATGAAGATAATAAATACACGTGAAATATTAATCTTACCTCAAGAACTGTAACCGTATCACCATTGCTTTTGCTTATGCCGGATGGACTGATACCCAGCAATGCTTCAAAGCGGAAAGCGTCTGACGTTAGCGCGAAAAGGGTCTATTTGAAAAAAAATGCCCAGATCCGTTCATTGGGCGCCACGGATGTCTATCAAATGTGTCTGTGCATAGCTCGTCATCGTCTTGCTTTCCCCCCTGTTCTGTGATTGGTCCCCTATCTCAGGCAAAAATAATGGCGGTAGTTTCCAGGCTGCCTTAGCAGCTAATGTAAAGGGGGGTATTTTTAATAAATTAATGAAACACTCCAAACACTTTTTTGTGGTGTATTTTTAGTATTCTATGTAGACTGATGAAGGAAAAAATAGTTGAATTAATTTAAAGACATGTCTGGAAAATAACAACATGTGAAAAACTTGAAAGGGTAGGTAGTCTGAGCGGTCATGGAGACCATTTGAGGCATTGACCTGTCATGGAACAGAGTCTTTGTGGGCCAAGCTAGTATCAGCATACAGTCTGATGAGTGATTTGAACTACAGATGCTTCCCCTGGTAAGAGTTAATAATAGAAATTAAATTCTCCTTCTTCCTCACAACAGAAATCAGGTCTGTTGCTGTTTTATCAAAGATAAACGGGGTGGGTGCACTCAGGCCTGTGCAGTAATAGATGTAGACTTGATTTGGGGTTCAGAAATTCATCTTGACAATTGTATTGACAATGAACATGTCATCTTGCCAATGTCTACTGAGCAGTGAGTCAAATATTGACACCCCCATTTCATTATTATGCATTCTGAGCAATGCACACAGAAGCATGCTTTTTGCCATGTATAATGTTTTTGTATTTAATTCTTTAGTAGTCGCTCCTCCCTCCTAAGCACTGAGCACACTCTAAGGACGTAACACTGTGTGAGTTGGGCGCCATCACTTTGGAGCTTTTCCCCGTCATAGGACTCATAATTATGCCTTTGAAAAGCAATTTCATTTCCACCTCATTTGCCTTCTGAGACTCCAAGATATGTGTCCAACAGCTGAAATTAATTCCGCATTTGAAATGTTTCTGAGAGCTTTGTGTGGCAAATAGCGGCGCGTCTAGTGGTAATCACATTTATCTGTTATTCTGATCTGTGGGGTTGGCTGTGAGGGAAATGACAGGAGAGGATAGTGTGTTGCTCTCGTGCGTCACCGTCCCTCTGGCCGCTCCGTCTGGGCGGGAGTGTGTGGTCAGCGAGACGGCACGCCGGCCCCGACGCTGACGCTGACGCCGCTCGGTAGGACGTGCTGCAGGGTGTTATGAAGGAGGAGAAGCTGATAACACGACTATAATATCACACCTTCAAGCCCGTGCGTGGCTTAACACGGATCTGCTTCCATCGCTGTGACCTTTTACAGGAATTGCATCAGGTGGAATTAAGGAGGCACCGCGGCAGTGATAACAGACTCCTGGGCCCTTTTCATGTGCGCCTCTGGACACACACACGCGCGGATCGGTGACCCCGGCGAGATTCTTTTGTATTAGATCCTCTGTTTTCGCAAGGTATCCAGTCCCGCCTGGAAAGACTGCCTGTCCTCTCTCTCCTCTGCTTGTTGACTTTGGCCCACACTGGGCTGCAGGGTTGGATTCGCTCCAGCAAACTTCCATCCAGAACTCTCGGCAAGGCCTTTAGTTGATTAGACATTTTCAATTCCAGGATTTTCATGACCATATTTGTGTCGGCGGTGCTTTACAGAAGGATAAATCACCTGTTAAAACATTAAAACGCAAATGAAGCTAATATTGTGTGAGATTTCAGGATTTACAGTCTGGCATAGTCTGCCGCCTGAAACACTTTTGTATCAGAGTTGTTTGGAGATTATCCACAGCGCCGTGTTCAGTAGTCTTCATTAAGCCTATTTGTTTGTGAAACAGTTGTTGCCAGCAAGATGTTCCTAGACCACCAGCTGAATAATGTGTCTGATTCAGAGGCATAATTGGCTCCAGTATAGCAACACTTCCCCTGGTGGTACATAGCCAGTCAGCAATGTTTCTCTGGATCAGGTACTATGGTCATCAAAGCTCTTTGTAAAGGGCTGACTCTGGCTGTGCGAGTGATTCATCTTGAAAGCCACATCCGCTCATCAACCTTCAGGGGCTCACGACCAGCAGCTTTTTTGAGCTCGCCTGAATGCGCCCATCCTGCCGCAAGGCTCTCGTTGGTACCCACTCATTATCAGAAAACATCCTCTCTCGGTGTCACCACCAAATCACCGCCTCATTCCGCACAGGTGGTGGGAGTAGTCGAGCGGCAGAGAGACAAAAGCGTTTATCAGCGCGCCCCGTCAAGACGAGGAGGGCTGGGTTTGGGCCATCTCCTGATGTTCTGCTCTCGTCTGCTCGAGAAGCCCATGCATCCGCAGGAGACGCAGGGGGAGCTCAATGTGCCTACCAGCTGAGACGGAGGTGAATTAGCAGCCTGGAAGACACTTGATCAGGCTCTTTATGGCCAACTTGTGTCATGCAGCCAGTCTCCTCAGCTGGGATTGTGTGGGAGCTCACAGGCGTGATTAATTGGGAAGTGAGCACGCGTGAATGGCTGGATTATTGGGCCAAAAGTGTCTTGTGTTTGGCCTGGCCACCTGTGTGCAATGGTCAGTTGGATTTAGACAAAATATATGAAGAAGTGGGCACAGCACAGACAGTCCCCTGCACCAGCAAGTGTGTGTGTGTGTGTGTGTGTGTGTGTGTGTGTGTGTGTGTGTGTGTGTGTGTGTGTGTGTGTGTGTGTGTGTGTGTGTGTGTGTGTGTGTTGCTCTGAGCTGTGAAGATTGTTTGCACATTGTTTTTCTTCCTCTTTCCACTTTCGCCGTTTTCAATTTTTCCCCCTCTCTCTCTCTCCACTTTGCCTTGAAGTATGTTGTGCTAAACTAATTTGAAAAGGGATGGGGTCAGGAGCTGGGGCTGATTGTTGACGGCTTTTGTTTTTGTTTTGGAGCTGCTGCTGTTGTGCTGTGAGGTGAGCGGGGGGGGAGGTGTATCTGAGCGTGGCGGCGAGCGCTCCCTCGGCACGTCTCTGGAAAAGAGCGGCGTGGCGCTGGCTAGCTCCGCTCCCTCGTCGCCACTCGTCTCACCTCTCCATGGGTGACGCCGCGCCACTAGAATGGCGCCGGGCACCGCTTACATTCCCGAGGAGACAGGAGCCCTTTTCTCGTCCTGCTGGCAGAGCTGTCCCTTTCACAGCCCTCAAAGGACGGGTCAGCGGCTGCCCTGGCGCTGGCGTGCGCTGGCGTGCGCAGCCTTAATGAGTTGGCGCCCCTGACTCACCGCCTCTTATTGTGCAGCAACAGCTCCATTCTTATCAGGCCATGCAGAACAGGTAGCAGGGCCACGCGACTTCATCAGATGACAGCTTTTTCTGCCGCCCTTTCTAGAGGTGCATTAGTGATGCAATCAAGGGCATCAGCAGCGTTCCCCATCCGCCCTATGGAGGGCACCCGTGACTCTGATCATCAGCAGCGTTCCCCATCCGCCCTATGGAGGGCACCCGTGACTCTGAGCATCAGCGTCCCACTGGACGGAAGCAGTTGGAGGGAACAGGAGCAACACAGTTGGGGTGCGCCAGTGTGTTGTGTTTGAGTGCTAACCAATGAATGGTCTTTTCACAAATCTTTAGTTACAGAACCAACTCCAACCACCATTAAGATCTTAATTAACACCCCTGAACTCCTCAATACAAGCACAACCCAATGAGGCACTCTCCATCTGTGTAAAGAGAATCCCTATCTGCATTTGGAGTGATTTGTAGTTCCTAATCAAGTTGACTTTCACGCTTGAATCATTACAGTACATTTCTTCCAGTCAGACAGCAGATGGCCATAAATCTGGAGGGGGGTTGTTTCGTTTGGACCGGTGCCATAAAAGCATAAAGCACAATCTATTACTACTGATAGGCGAGAGCACGTATTATGCTAAATAACGATATGCCGTTGATAAGTCATAGCGCTGGCTGGGTGCTAATCTCTGCTGGCTAGTGTATGTGCCCCATACTGTTCCTAATCACCTCCATGATATAGGCCCCTTATCAGTCGCTCCAGCTTAGCGCACATCCATGGAAAATAGGTTCATGACTGTTTGTTGTCGGAACAGTTTTGTTTGCGGCTGTAGGTGTTCTCGGACTCTGTCGTGAGTCTGACTTGATTTATGATTTGATGTGGGGCCTCCCTCTCCGCTCCTGTGTGCTGCGTGGACGTGGGCCACATCTGGACATGAGGGAGGTGTGAAAACAGCAGCACGGTGAGACTCCTCCGCAGCAGAGTGTCCTCCCTCACCTCCGCCTGAGGATGCTCTGGAGCGGTGCACACCGCAGGGGGAAAGCACATGTACCCGGCCATGTTCACAAGCAGCAGTACCCAGAGGGCCGCTGTGTGTGTCTGTGTCTGTGTCTGTGTCTGTGTCTGTCTGTGAGACTGTCTGTGTGAGTGCACCACCTACATTAGTGTCTGCCCTGTCTGTGCGTTGAAAAGCAGAGACAGTAAGGAGAACTGTTTTGTTCCCATCTGGGCCATATCTATATGTTGTATAAGTTGGAGCAGGTGTTTTGGTTGATATGGTGGGAGTTATTAGCCAGATCAGTGGTGGTGGGAGAGTGGGGAGGAGAGCATTACATGGATCGCACATAAGAGCTTTTCGATTTGACTGGGTTTTGTCGCAGACATATTAGATTTGATATCTCTTCCAGGAATCTTTCTGGTAAAAATAGTAGCTGCTGTGGGCATTTATATGGCTATGGCTATGGCTATGGTTATTTAGCAGACGCCTTTGTCCAAAGCGACATACAAATAAATAACAATACAAATTAAATTAACAGTGAACAATTACAAACTAGGGAGAATAGTAATATTATCAGTAAAACAATAATTTTAAGCACTAACCTAATGAGAAATAAAACAGTGAAATGAGAATAGCAATCAAATAAGTCACTCAGTTAATTATATATAATAATAATAATAACTAAAGCATGGTATGGCTAAATTTAAGGACAATAGCAAAATAAATTTCAAATTCTATCAATAGACAAATTATAACAAAACAATACTATTATACAAACCATAACACATCACAAACTCAAAGGACAAAGTGCATATTAAATAAATATGCCTTAAGACCCCTCTTAAAAGATCCAAAGCTGTTGCTGGAACGGAGAGCACTGGGCAACTCATTCCACCAACACGGAACCACAGAGATATGGTTTCTGTTTTCCTTTATCTTGAGGGGAACAGGTTGAGCATGTCTTTTGGACTGTATTCTTAATTTTTTACCATGCCATGTCCAAGGTCTGCTTTTAATGTTTTTATTTTATTATTTTACTTTGAAATCAGACTTCTGAGCGACTCCCCTCTTCCTTGAAAAAAAAGTGTTTTTTTCCCCTCAGGTGCCCTTACCTCCATATGCTTTCATTTTTACCAGACTGATTCAAGAGACATCTATTCCTTAAAGGGATAATCCGGAGTGAAATGCACTTTGGATCAATTTTTCAAGTAGAGGGTCCCTAAAGCCAAACCGAAGTATCCCCACGTTTTTATGTGGTCGGATAGAGAGTCCAGAATGAATTTAATCGAGTCCGTACCTTTCCGGAAATGTTAATAAAGTGTTGTTAAAACGTTGCTAGCTGCAGCTGCGACATTTCCGGAAAGGTACTGACTCGATTAAATTTATTCTGGACTCTCTATCCGACCACATAAAAACGTGGGGATACTTCGGTTTGGCTTTAGGGACCCTCTACTCACTACCACGTAAGTGTAGTGTTGTTTGGAACAGTAGAAGAGGTATTAAAATAGGGTTTTGTAGCGGCGAAAGGACCTGCCCCGGTCGCTTACAGGCTAACGAGTTTTGGCTAAAAACGGTGAGCTCGAACTTTCTCAAAATACATCCGAATGACATGATTTTGGTGTCAACTCAACGTATGTACTCCCAATAGTCCGAAAAATTGATCTAAAGTGCATTTCACTCCGGATTATCCCTTTAACATTATCTTAGGTGCCAAATGCATTCCTTTATTATTTTGAATGATTATGCCCAATGAGAAATTGCTTTCTTAATACTTTGCAAGGTGCTTTATTCTTCTGAGATGCAACGCTGGCTTTACCCACGGCATCTCTCTCTCTCACTCTCTCTCTCTCTCTCTCTCTCTCTGTATTTGTCAGTTTTTGGGTGGTCCTAGACGGCTTCAAGCTGGTTTATGTTTAACCTTATCTTGATCCCTGGATGTGCCTTATGTTTAAACATCAGCAGCTACTCAGACAGCCGGCTGTTTTTGTTAATGCGCACGCACAAACAGACACATTCAGAATGAGTGAGCAGCAGCCGCCCAGGCCGACTCCTGGAAGCCTAATGTGTGTTCACGGAAAAGATGCAGGGAGCACATTAATTGATTCTTTTTGTAGATTTTGTCTTGAGGGTGCAACAAGCACAATTTGAATGCTGAGGAGACTGGCCTACATGTTTTAAATATCCTGCAATTCAGAGAGATTTAAGAACAAAAAATAGACTGCTTGTGCTCCTGTTGTTTAGATGATCATTATTTCTCTACTTAGGGAAAAGCAGATGGACTGCTTCCTGTTCTGCCATTGTCTACTCTACACTTCACATATTGACTCCCTTGCTGCTCACGTCTGTGTGGCTCTTGATATCTACAACAAGTTTGAAGGGAAGTTTTCCTTGCCATGGTGTCAGTGATGCACCACCCAATATTGGGGTATTCACACATTTCCAGTGATCGGTTTTATCCAACGGGCTATTATGAGAAATAGTGACTTATTATTGACTTTTCAGTCCAGAAGAAACCAGCTATGGGAAGGATGTTCACATGGAGTGCTTCTATTCTTACAATCTCAATTCATTGAAATGAGGACACTTGTGTGAATTGGAACATATCCGTGGACTTTGGCTTCAACTGGTGATTTCATACAAATCTTGAAGAAATCTGCGGACATGGTCTTTTAGCCACAGCAAGGGTCCGGCACCACCGCTGATTGAGTCTCCCCAGTGAAATATGGGCCTGGACGATGACGTGGTCCCTCTATTATTGCTTCTAATGGCTTTGCATTTCTGGCTCTCAATTTGGGAACGAGCTGGAGGCATACGGAACATTTCACGTGTGAGTTGTAATTCCATTTTCCTAGAAGCTAAGAGTCCTCCTATCTTGCAACTGGCAGGAAAATGAACTCCGCGAAATGTAAATGTGGTCCCAACAGCACTGAACGTATTCCATGAGGGTGTACAGCTGATTGAATTCAGGTCCTCTGAACTTCAAATCATTATTCAGCACCTCTGTCTAACCTATTCACACTCTCTGGGTTTTGTGTCCTACGTGTCAATCATGCAAATCCATGCATACCTTTCCCTCTGCACTTGTGCATGGAGTGTTCTATTCCTCTCACTTTTCTCCTGACCATGGATGCCTGATGTTGAGGTGTGCTCTGGAGTTGGAAGATATTTGGAAGCCTGTTACCAGGACAACTACTGTAATTGCTAGCTGGATTGCTATGGGGTTTGCTTTGGCTGGTTGCACAGCTGGTGCATTCACTTATTTAATGGATTATGTATCATGAAACATTCAATAACACTCAGAGGAGTCCATCAGAACTCATATGTTCCTCTGGGTTTGGGAATGGCAGTACATGGACAGTCAAATCAATCAGTTTCATCAAGGAGAATGGAGTTGTTCAGGGTATTTTTTATTTGTGGGTAGAAAACTTCATTAAATGCCCATCTATATGCAGTCATTTCTTTTTTTTTTTAAAAAAAATCTTCAAAATGCAAAGAATTTAATCCTTTGAACTCTGAATGGCCAGGTCCAGCGCATTGGTATGTGTATTTAATACCTTGCATGCAATTATTTTATGGAAAAGGTTGAGAATTATGACTTGGTGAAAAAAAAAACCTGTTCCTACAGAGCCACTGGATTTATGACCGCCGGGGCCTATTTTTAGTCCAATAATGGTCTTAATGGTATTTTTTATGGCTTCCTGTTCCTAAGCCTCTCAGGGAAGCAGGGCTGAATATTCTGTTTCACATGGGCAAAGTGATGTCAGCACTAAATTTAGTGCCGGTGTAGCTTTATCAGGATGTCTGTACATAAAGATAAAAAAACCTCCCAAAAGAAAGGAATTGTCTAGGGTTTTAGGTAGGTATGCAGGGAACATAAACAGTCACTATGGGAATTCTCTCCATCTCAATCGATCAGCTGTGTGCGTCTGGGGAGGCCGAGTGAGGAGGAGTGTGTGCGGGGCATGCAGATGCATCATTAGTTTCCCTGTGTTATCCCTCTCTGTTTAGAGTCCACACTATGGAGGGCCGCTCTGTTTGGACGGCGGGTAAACGCGTATCCTAAGCGTTCAGCCCAGAGGGAGAAGAATGGTAAGCATGCCGGCGTTATCACATTCTCCAGACATGACGTGTTTCACTGCAATCTTCATTTGTGTGCCATGCAAGATGAAAGTTATCCACCTTGACTGCGGTTGCTTTTCTCGCCGCAGATGAGAAAGAGTCCTGCAGCGGAGTGTTTGTGTGTGTGTGTTTGAGGCTGCTCTCACTGGCTGAGATGACTCAGATAACCGCGCTTGGCGCTGATGACCCACGGGTCAGGTGCTGCTATAGTTTGGAGAGATTTATGCAGGAGCTCCAAGAGGAACTTTTGTAAAACCTTGAATCTTAACTTATTTATCAGTGGTTCCCAGGCATTGGCCAGGGCCCAGCGGCAGCCTCACCCAGCAATATGCGGTTGGATTTGTGTGTGTGTGTGTGTGTGTGTGTGTGTGTGTGTGTGTGTGTGTGTGTGTGTGTGTGTGTGTGTGTGTGTGTGTGTGTGTGTGTGTGTGTGTGTGTGTGTGTGTGCATGCATGGGCATGGGCGTGCGTCAGGGGAGGCAGTCAAGGTTTTATCCAGACATCCCTCCTGGCAACCCCAGCCCGTTCGTATAGGAGCAGCGCGTGCCTCATAGTCATTGATATTTGATAAGCAAACAGCAGCACTGCTGGCCAGGTCCTGCTATACCTGATCTGCAGCGCTCAGACCATATTGTTCCCGCGTCATCATAATTCAATTTTCCGGCATTTCTCCCACACACGGCGTGAAGCGCTCCGCGGCGATGCTGGCTTTTAATGAGCTAATCTGATTTCAGCACCTCCTGCTCGTCCTGGGGATTGTAAAGAGGGTAATAGAAGAGTCCGGGGGAATTGTAGCATCAGCACTTTTGTTGAATGAGTTCAGAACACTGACTCTGTTGTAATCCTGAATGCCTAAAATGGAGCAAGTCAGCGGGGAGAACATTGCATTCATAAAGAGCAAGCTTAACTACTGCGATTCTCAGAAGAGCCATATGCAAAGCACTTAAGAGTAGGAGAATTTTCTCCCTTGCAACACATTTTGTGGGGGTAAGATGTGGTGGTCATTGAGCATAATGGACCATTACCCTAAGCCCCGGACAGCACAAGAGACGGCATCAGACAGAGACACACTTTTTGTGTCATATTATGATGACATTCTTACACCTGCATCAAAGAGCTACAGTAGAACGTATCTAATCCTTGCCCTGAGTACTCTTCTTTGTCTGTTATGATTTCAGACATTTAGCACACCCCATCTTTTACATAACATCTGGGACTCTGCTCTGCTTGCTATTCTTCTACTGTATATCTGACTGTCTGTGTCAATTGCATTTAATCCTGTGAGGCTCTAAAAGGCTGAGGTACAGCTTTAAGATGCTCCGACGCTGCAGTCTGACCAGTCCCCCATGGGCCTGTACTGTGTGTGTGTCCATGCCTCAGGTTTGCTCAGACACAGCCCTCCCCCAGTCCTCTTGATTTGTCTCTCTCTGTATTCACCGAGGTACTTTGTGAGAATTGTAAGCAGCCATGCTATCTGTTCCAGAACCTGCCGGTACAGCCTTATGCCTGTCAGGTGTGTGAGGCCGTTCGACCTGACAGAAGCAGTAGCAGATCTTAATGGTCTGTGTGCATACCGTTAGGGATTTAGCGCTAGCCCTGTGGGGCTAATTAGCGCACTCCAAACGAGGCTCATTATCCTCAGCCTTAGCACTGCAGTGCTGGAGCTCCACGCCCCTGCCCTGACACCCTCCCTGCCCAACCTCTCCAGCGGGAAGCAGCTACAGTACAGTAGGCGGCATCCTGTTGGTTGAAGTGCTCTTTTTTTTTTTTTGCTAGCCATTTCAATTGGTATTCACTGGCAGCGTAAGAAT
This sequence comes from Sardina pilchardus, assembly GCF_963854185.1. Lineage (NCBI taxonomy): Eukaryota > Metazoa > Chordata > Actinopteri > Clupeiformes > Clupeidae > Sardina > Sardina pilchardus. The sequence continues at coordinate 32,153,322 of NC_085002.1, read as the reverse complement.
GAATGGCAAGATTTCATATTGTGAAAACTGGGATGAGG